>NC_090396.1:62445954-62745954 GCF_036365525.1 Heterodontus francisci
TTAAGTAACCTCCCCTGAGGTCAATTGCTGGTCGTCGTCTTGCTTTTTTTATAATTGTTCAAAATTATAATATATTGATCCACAAAAACAAGTGCAAGATATTGCAGGAAGCAAGTTAGCATCGTTGTAGAATTGTGTGTTTGGGCGGTATTCAAAATTTTATCCTATGTTCTAATAACAATCACGAAAACTGTGGTGATCCTGTTGTTAGCAGCTGTCATCAATACACCGTCTGTGTAAATGGTCTATCATAATTTGTCATTGTTGCATTTGCCTAGCATAAGATGTTGATGTATGTAAGTGAGCTACTCAGAAACCATCTAATGCATAGGCATTCTGTTGATAAAAAGCACTTGCATCAATTCAAGTACTCTTCCAAAGCAGCTGGACAATATTAGCTTAAGTTGGGACTCTGTCTCTTTTATGCTTTTCCCTGCATAGGCTTGAGTGAGTCTGCAGAAGACAGAAAATGAGAAAAGAAATATGTCTCGTTCTCAGATGTCCTGTTCTGGTCACTATAGAAAGATGTGGGGGTCCATGAGAGGGTGCAAAGGAGATTATCTTAATGTTCCAGGGACGAAGGATTTTAGCTGCATGGTTAGGTTGGAGAAGCTGAGGTTGTTCTCAGAGCAAAGAAGATTGAGGGGAGATTAGAATAGAGGTGTACAAGATTATGATGGGTTTAGAATAAGGTAGACAAAGAAAACCTGATGGTACAAGGACCAGGGTACACAGATTTAAGGTTTTGGACAAGAGATACAAGGGGATGTGAGGAAATTTTTTTTATGCGGTGAGCAGTAATGACCTGAAACTTGCTGTTTACAAGGGTGGTGGAAGTGGAAACTAATGATTTCAAAAGGAAATTGGATGAGCGCTGAGGGAAATAAACGTACAGGACTATGGGGATAGAACAGGGGAATGGGACCGATTGAATTGCTGTGCAGTGAGCCAGCATGGACTTGATAGTCTGAATGGTCTCTCCCTGTGCTGTAATGACACTATGACTCATTGGACTCAATAGCGTTAACTTCTAGGTCATTTAGCTTGCAACCAATCCTGTCCCTACATACCGCTGTATGGGCACTACTTTTCCAGGTTACTTTTGTTTCGCAATCACTACTTACTTTCTTAATCTCACCCCATCTCCACTCAAAGACCATTTCAACCCAAAAAATGTGTTTTTAAAAAATAAAACTTGCTTGTTATTTGGATTTTAAAGATGATGTTTGAGATCTCTGCACCTAAATCTTTCAACTTCCAAATTTTGCACATTCACGAAATTGGAATGCACCATGTATCAGAAAAGCAAGATGAGTAGCTAAATATTTAAAATCTGTTGCATTTTTAATATGCAAGTCATCTTAAGCCTGTAAAATGTTAGCTTTCTGGTCATATGAGATTATTGGTATATACTGGGGTATTGAAATTAGCCATTAAAAGTTGCTTTTAATAGTTTTTAAAGCAAAAGTTAAAAGCCATTTTGAGGTGAGTTGTTAATCTTTTATTTTATTTCATAGCTTTCATTAGGGTCAGCTATCATATTAAATCTGTCAGAAATGCACGATGACAGTGAGGAGGTGCGAAGTTACACGCTCGACGAATTGAAAGAATTGCAGAACAAACTCATGCTGATGTCAGGCAAAGGAGATCATGGACGGGAAGAAGTTGAAAGATTTGTAGAGGTAACCAGTTATCTTAAAGCATTTGTTACATCCATGTGGTTTAGTGATTTAGTTTTTAATTTCATGGAGACTTGGAAGCTCAACGCTGTAAAACTTGTTTTTGAATACTGGTGTATTTGTAAGTGTCTGGTAAAATCCAGGTTGTGGTTTTGAATCGAAGTTACTTTCCAGACAAATCTACCAACCGCTGTTGGTTTTATCCATTCCCAACTAGGCTAGTGGCAGGAACACCTCAGCCCCATTTCCCACAAAAATATGAAAAGGTGAGAAATATTAAATGAGAGTTTGGTTTCATTTTAAATTATGATAGAAAGCTTAATTTCATCAGTTTAGTGTTTATAACAATGCACTAGTACAGTGATATGTTGATTTCTATAAAACTATTTGTCTATCCAGGTCAAAATGTACTTTATACTTGAGGTCCATAATTAAAACTCTGTCCCTTTTACTGTTAAAGTTTTAAAAATGTATTGATGTATCTTGTAATTGTTTAAAAAGTTATATGAGAAATCACAAGATTCAAAAGTACTGAGACCTTCACCTCAATGGCTAGTAGAGCTAAACATGAAAGTTGTGCAGTTATTTGTGACTTTGCTGAGAGCCTCTGATTATGGTGGCATTATTTGCTACAACTTGTCAATTATATACAAAGTAAAGGATATATTTGGAGAGTCTAGTTATTTTATTGTGCATCTACACAAGTAATCTTTCTCAGCATTATTTCAGTTGCAGGCGATAAATAAATTTTTTTGTGTGCAGGTATTTGCCAGTGTTCAAAGACTTGCAGTGTCCTTCATCAGTCTGTCTTCGGCTGGCAACATGCTATTTAGGAACTGGAAAGCAGAAGTATATTGTTCCAGGAAGAATGACGCTTGCATAATCATTAATTTTAATTTGGAGGAAGTTCGTGAGATTAAGGCTAATGGAAATGTTACCGAACAGCTTCCCATTCTCTGTAAAAAGATGGAAACCTATCTGGAAGTGTGGAAGCAATATATGGATCAGCAAAGGTCCCAATATTATTATTTAAACTTCTACACTGCTGAGCAGATTGTTTACCTCAGCACTCAGTTATTTGACCAGAGTTGCATCAGTCTACATGTCCTGATGATGTTGGCCTTCATTAAACCTAACTGTACTGCTAAAGATGTAAGAATAGCTCTGAGGAAACTTTCTGGAGGAAATTTGAACGCAAGTATTCAGCCATTAGCTGGTGGCAAGAGTAATAGCGAAACTTTTCTGAAGACAAAAGCAGGTATCCAAGATATAGCCAAGGAAAGAGACATGCAAAAAAAGATGGACTTGCTGTGGGAGCACTATATGAAGAATATGTCTTACTTTCTGTCCCACTGTCTTGGTGTCAGCACCCTCGGTGAACTTCTTGATATTGTTGCTGACACAAAGCAAACAGTTGCAAGAACTCTTCCATCTGGCTTTCAGACAGGTCGTCCTAACCTCGTTGTTTGTCCACGTTCTGAATTACTTACATCTGCTTTATGCATTTATATGTACTCCAGCAATCAGCCGTTGCCTGCTTATGATGAAGTACTGCTTTGCACAACTGAAACTACATACGAACAGATGGAGCTGTTTCTGCGGCGGTGCCTGACTGGTGACAAAGGTTCCAAGATATATGCACTGCTGTATGCAGATGAGCTGACTTATGACGTCAGTGTAAAGTGCGAAGAACTGTTCAGAAGTCTGGAATTGCAGAGTCAGTCAGATTATAAGATGGTCATATTATGCAATTGTGAAAGGGAGCACTGCTATATTCCATCTGCATTTAGTCGATACAAGGTGCACGTAATCCCACATGAACCATTAGAGAAAATCCAGAGTTATCTGGAGAAGCACTACATAATTGAATCAAGCATTTCATCAGCGGCTTCTGTGTTTACAGATAGGATGTTTGTAAGGATCATATCTTCAAAGAGAGCTGGAGTTGGTAAGATCCTATAAAATAAAAACAATTTGTGATTAAACATGCTGAAGCTTCCCTATTTTTGCTGGCTATAAAGTTTTAAGTGAAGTGAGTTTGGGCAATCTCAAATAAATTGCTGGTAGATGTGCATCTATAGTACAATAGTACTCGCAATTGAACTGTAAGGACCAAGGTCACTGTCTCATTGAGAGATAATAATGGTAGGAAATAGATCAATTCATAGTAATGAATATATACTTTCTGAGGTTGCTAGTAAGATGTGTGGTTGGGGTAGAGTTTTACTGTAATATGGTGTAAAAAAAAAAAATTGATCTAAGCACTGAGATCCCTCACCTCAAATATTACATTCAATTTAAAGTTGTTTTCAGTGCCTCATTTTACATTTGAGGACTTATGTACGGTACAACATTTTATTTTCATGCATTTCTTAATTACTGTGTACTGATACTTTTATTGAACGCTATAACTTTCACATTTAACTGATCAGTCAGTCATGGTGTGGTACCTAAATAGTCTTGAAGTGAAATGGGATGAAGGGGCAGGGATAACTGGGCCAGAGGAAGCAGGTGAAATTTAGACCCCATTTTAAAGTCGTACATTATTTCCTTATTTTTGTATAAAAGTTTTGATTTTGATAGAAAAATAAGGACCCTAAGTTATTTGATGCAAAGACATTTTTCTGCAATACAGGCTGAGGAGCTGGGAGGTGCAAAATTGAGGTATTCAAGTGTTACCACTGGTGAGAGGATATAATTATAAAGTGACAAGTTTACGTAGGCAGTTTCCGTTATAAATATGGATTTAGGAATTTAAACTGGCACAAAAATGTGAAAAGTAATGACAAAAGGAAGTAAAATTTAATAAACGGGAAGTCCACAAAGACCAGATTTTTAATATGTAACTTATTCCTCCTTATTGAAATATAAACTTCGTACATAGAACATGCACATTATGTTATCTCAAATTCTGATGTTGGATGCTTATTATTATTTTGCCTTTGGACCTATTCTTCATTCAGTGTGAATAGTCTCCTTTCCTATTGTCATCACATTTCTGTAAACTGCCAGACATTTTAAAGAATGACAAACCAGGAATTCTGTCCATATATGCAAAATTGAGAGCAAGGAATGAACTAACCATTGATGGAGTTGCTCATTAGTTTGAATATGGGTGTATACAATCTCAAACTAAGTTTGTGATTGTGTGAAACATTAAAATAAATTGTTGCTCATATAGTTATGATCTGCTTACCCATTTATGCAGTTTTATTTTGTAAATGCCATACTGACTACTCAGTAGCATACCTTAAAATAAGGAATATTAAGAACCAAAGTTCACTAGCAATGTTTCTAATTGATAAAAAGTTACAGAAGTCTTTTGAAATTATGCCAAATTTGTATGAAGTAAAGATGTGTTGGTATGTTGTCTTACTTTTTAATGCAAGTTTTAATAATTTGGGTGACTGATTTAAACACATCATCAGTCGTGGAGAAAATGGTAGCCTGTACAGCTAAACTGCGATGGATGTGCTGTTGCTAAAGACCTGACTTTGATTTGTCCCAGAATATTTTTTGTTTGGATTGTAAGGAAAGCTGGAAAGTTTTTTAAAATTTAAATGGAGGCTTATTTAAATACTCTTTGTTTCAAAAGGGAAATCACTTTATGTGAAGAGACTACATGAAACATTAAAGAAGCAAACTAGGAAGGATAACTTGTTGAAAACCATCCGGCTGATAGAGCCACGGGTAGATGAAAATAAAGTCCTGCAGACTGTTTTGTCATTTATAAAATCAGCAAATGAGAATGAGCCCATGATATTTCACTTTGATATCACTTCTTCGGTAAGTTTGGTTTCAAAGAATGAACTGTTCACAGAATCCACACCGAATGTAGCTTTTTATTTCTCTATGTGATGCATGTTTAAGTTATAAAATTCAGATTACGACACTAGTATTTTTTTCCTTTTAATGCTTTTTTAAAAATTAGTAATACCTAGGGGTTTGTGAATGTGCTCATTTAAAAAAAAAAAGTTATAGAATTGTTTTTCTTTATTCATCCTGAATTTAGCTGACAGAAATCTCTTGTGGCTCTGACTTGCGCTGTGTAAATTGAGTTTTGTAATCTGGATATGTAGTAGACATAAATCCATAGCGTAAAGCTGTCTAACTTTTCATTATTGTTGCATTCTTGAAGCAATCATACTTCAGATCTTGGAAATAGTTGACAAAAAACAAAAGTTCATGTCAACTGGGTGTCAGGCTATCCTTATGCACTGCTTTCTCAGCACATTTTTTAAAACATTAACCAGCCTGAGAAAGCATGTCTTATTAAAATCAATAGTTATAAATCTCACGTATGTGAAGCAATTGTTGCAGGTTCATTTTGTAGTGCATAAAATTGTCAAACCTGATGCATGTTTCAGTCATAAATGGAGGCAGTTGCAGTACCACTTCATTAGTATAGGAACAGGAGGAGGCCATTCAGCACCTTAAGCCTGTTCCACCATTCAGTGAGATTATGACTGATCTGCATCCTAAGTATATCCACCCGCCTTAGTACCATATCCCTTAATAACCTTTTCTAGCAAAATTATTGATCTGATTTGAAATTGCTAATTGAGCTGCTACTTACTGCTTTTTGTTGGAGGGTGTTGTGCACTTCTACCACCCTTTGTGTGAAGAAGTGTTTCCTAACTTCTCTCGTGAATGGCCTGGCTCTGATTTTAAGGTTTTATCCCCCTATCCTAAACTGCCCCTCCAGTGGAAAATGTTTCTCTCCATCTACCTTTATCAATTCCTTTCAAAATCCTGAAAACTGTAATTAATTCATCCTTTAACCTTATATATTCCAGGGAATAGAAGCCTAGTTTATGTAATTTCTCCTCCTAATTTAATATTCTGGTGAATCTATGGTGCATTCTTTCCAAGGCTAATTTATGCTTTCTAAGGTGAGGTGCCCAAAACTGTACACAGTACCGCAGATGTGATTTAACCAGGGTTTTGTACAGCTGTAACAAAATTTACTGTAGTTTATAATCTAGCCTTCTGGAGGTCCATATCAACTACATCCATAAGCATTCTCCTATCTATTACTTTAGTTGCTTCCTCAAAAAAAAAAATCAGTTAGGTTTGTTAAGTATGATCTACCCTTTACAAATCTATGTTGGCTGTCTCTAATCAGCTCAAATTTCTTTAAGTGCTCAGTCACTGTCCTTAATTTTAGATTCCAGTAACTTCCCCACTATTATTCGGTACATTGCTTTAAATTTATGTTGACTACTTCCATTAGCTGAAAATACGTACTGCAGGAATAGAACTATTGTACTGAAAAAAAAAAATTCAATATTTTTTCAGCCCAATATTCTGTCTTATTTGACCAATAGTGTAAGTTTATAGTGTCTTTATGAGATTTTTGGTATGTTTTTAATGTTTTGTGTTTATAGGACATATATTAAATTTGCTTTACCAGTTTTTGCATTCCACATTATAAAATTAGATCAGTTAAGAATATTCAAGAGCAAGTTATCTTTTGTAGTTGATCATTTTGTGCCATAGTCACATTTTTGAATGATCTTGTAATAAATGTAGTTATGATAGGTAAATTATCTCAATTCCAATTAAAACTCATTGTTTGCCTATCCTAAATGTTAGTATTTTGTTTTGCACTGTACATTTAGCTGCTAACAGTGTATTTTTCTTTCAGGTGCAGAAAGGTTTATGCGAATTTCTTTTCAAACTACTCATCTTGCAGTACTTGATGGGCACCGATGGAAAAATGTGGAAGTGCAAGCCATGCCACATGTATATTGTAGAAATGCTTGAGGGGTCAGGATTCTTTTTCAGGAAACACGCAAGACAAGTAAGTATAGTAGAGATGTACTAGGCAGACCAATTGCGTGTTCCCCTCTGCAAAGTCAATTCCCTAGCCACAGACTGAGGCTGAACCAGACCATTTGGAACCTTGGTGTCGTACTTGACTCCAAGATGAACTTCTGACCACACATCTGCTTCATCACCAAAACAGACTACTTCCACTTCTGTAACATTGGACGGATTCGCCTCGACCTCAACCCATTTGCTGATACGTACATTTGTGCCTCTGATACCTCTAGGCTTGACTATTCCAATGCTCTCTCGGCCAGCCTCCCATCCTCCAACCTACATAAACTTGGAGTTCATCTAAAATTCTACTGCCTGTATCCTAACTCACACCAAGTCCCATTCGCACATTACCTCTGTGCTCACTGACCTGCATTGGCTCCTGGTCTGGCTGCACCTCAATTTTAAGTTTTAATCCTTGTCAAATCCCTCCATGGCCTTGCCCCTCCGTATCTCTGTAGCCTCCTCTGGGCATACAAGCCTTTGAGATGTCCATGCTCATCCAATTCTGGTCTCTTGCACATCTGATTTTAAACACTGTACCATTGGCAGCCATGCTGTCAGCTGTCTGGGCACTAAGCTCTGGAATTTGCCCCCTGAACCCAACCAAATCCCTACTCAGATTCTCATCCAATATCCTCCCTCCTCTTCCCTCAATCTCGCCGCTGAATAATTGTCCTTGATGATTTCAATCCTCCGTCTTAACTCATTTTATACTCTCCTGAGTTCACTGCCATCCTGTCGTCTCTTAATTTCTGCTATCCATATTCAACTCTGATCACTTCAAGAACATGAGAAATAGGAGCAGAAGTAGACCATATGGCCCATCGAGCCTGCTGCACCATTCAGTATGATCATGGCTGATCTTGGGCTTCAACTCCACTTTACTGCCCACTCCCATATCCCTTGATTCCCTGTGAGACCAAAAATCTGTCTATCCCAGCCTTAAATATATTCAATGATGGAGCATCCATAACCCTCTGGGGTAGAGAATTCCAAACATTCACAACCCTTTGAGTGTAGTAATTTCTCCTCATCTCAGTCCTGAATAATTGGCCCCTTATCCTGAGACTGTGTCCCCATGTTCTGGATTCCCTGACCAGTGGGAACAATCTCTCAGCTTCTACCCTGTCAAGCCCTTTCAGAATCTTGTATGTTTCAATGAGATCGCCTCTCATTCTTCTAAACTCCAGAGAATATAGGTCCAATTTACTAAGCCTCTCATCATAGGACAACCCCCTCACCCCAGGGACCAATTTAGTAAATCTTCACTGCACTGCCTCCAGTGCAAGTATATCGTTTCTTAAATGTGGAGACCAAAACTGCACACAGTATTCCAGGTGCAGTCTCACCAAAGCCCTGTCCAATTTTAGGAAGACTTCTTTATTCCTGCATTCTGGTGCCCTTGCAATAAAGGCCAAAATGCCATTTGCCTACCTAACAGCCTTCTGCACCTGCATGTTAATTTTGTGCGTTCCTTGTACGAGTACCCCCAAGTCTCTCTCAACATCAGCACTTACCAGTTTCACACCTTTTTTAAAAAAAAAATTCTGTTTTTCTAATTTTATGACCAAAGTGAACAACTTCACACTTCCCTACATTATACTCCATTTGCCATTTTGTTGCCCACTCGTTTAACCTGTCTATATCTCTTTGCAGCCTCTCTACATCCTCCCTGTACCTTACATTTCCACTGAGCTTTTGTATCATCAGCAAACTTAGACACATTACTCTTTGTCTCTTCATCCAAGTCATTAATATAGAGTGTAAATAGCTGAGGTCCCAGCACTCCAGCACTGATCCTTGTGGCACCCCACTATTCACTGCCTGTCAAATTGAAAATGCCTCATTCATGCCCACTCTCTGCTTCCTGTCTGTTAACCAATCCTCTATCCATGCTAATATATTACCCCCAACACAATGAGTCCTTATCTTGCCTGCTAATCTTTTATGTGGCACCTTATTGGAATGCATTTTGAAAATCCAGGTATAGTACATCTACTGGTTCCCCTTTTATCTACCCTACTATTTACATCCTCAAAAGACTCTAATAAATTTGTCAAACAGGATCAGCCTTTAGTAAAACCATGTTGACTTGTTCTAATCATACTTTGTTTTTCCAAATGCAATGTTAAGACTTTAATAGTTTCCAGCATCTTCCCAACGACTGATGTTGGGCGAACTGGCCTGTAGTTCCCTGTTTTCTCTCTACCTCGTTTCTTGAAAAGCGGTGTAACATTTGCCAACTTCCAATCTGATGGGGCCATTCTTGAATCTAAGAAATTCTGGAAAATCATAGACGGCGCATCCACTATCTTTGCAGCCAACTCTTTTAGAACCCTAGGATATAGGCTATCTGATCCCGAGGACTTGTCAGATTTGAGTCCCTCAAGCTTCTCCAATATTTTTTCTTGGCTGATATCAGTATCCTTAATTTCTTCACTCTTTTAAGCCCCTAGGTGACTGCCTGTTTCTGGTATGCGAACTTGTGTGTTCTACTGTGAAGACAGACACAAAATATTTGTTCAATGCCTCTGCCATTTCCTCATTCCCCATGATGATTTCTCCTGTCTCTGCCTCTAAGGGACCAACATCTACTTTAGCTACTCTCTTCCTTTTTATGTACTTATAAAAACTCTTGCAATCTGTTTTTATATTGCTGGCTAATTTACTCATTCTATTTTTTTCTCTTTTTATCAACTTTTTGGTGGCTTTTTGCTGGTTTCTAAAACACTCCCAATCTTCAGACTTCATATTTTTTGCAACATTGTAAGCCTCTTCTGATCTAAATACTCTATTTAATTTCCTGAGTGAGCCATGGAGGAGGGTCTTTTTTGATGAGTTTTTATTTTTGAACGGAATATATTTTTCTTGAATCCTTTGAATTATTTCTTTAAATGTTTTCCACTGTTCATTTACCGCCATACCTTCCAGCCTATTTACCCAATTAATCTTAGCCAGTTCTCCCCACATATCTTCGTAATTGGCTTTAAGTTTAAGATTATTCTTTGTGATTGAAATGTGTCACTTTTAAACGTCCCATGAAATTCAATGGGATTATGATCACTATTTCCCAGTAGATCTTTTACTATGATATTGCTTATTAACCCTGCTTCATTGCACATTACACAGTACAAGATCTAAGATAGCTTTATCCCTAGTCAGTTCTACAACATGTTGCTCCTGGAAGTTGTCACCAAAACATTCAACAAACTCCTCTATCTTCTAGACCATTGTTGCCAAGTTGATTGCCCCTGTCTATTTGCAGATGGAAGTCCCCCACAATTAATACATTACTTTTTTACATGCTCCACTAATTTCCCGTTTAATGTTCTGTCCAATAATATTAGTGGGCCTGTAAACTACTCCCACCAGTATTTTCTGACTCCTGCTATTCCTAATTTCCACCCAAACTGATTCTACTTCATGATCTTCTGCGGCTAGATCCCTTCTTATTCATGTCCTTAGGCCATCCTTTACTATCAGGGCTATCCCTCTTCCTTTGCCATTCTGTCTGTCTCTCCGAAATATTGTGTACTTTGGAATATTCATTTCCCAACCTCTATCTCCTTCTAACCATGTCTTGGTAATGGCAATTAGATGTGGATCATTTACCTCTATTCGTGCCACTAGTTCATCTATCTTATTATAGATGCTTTGTGTATTCAGATAAAGGAACTTTAATTTCATTTTTTTAACCTCTATTCCCTGCAATGACCCTATTTGCCAATGTACAATTTTTGTTAAACTCTGTCCTTTCCTGTCCCATTCTGTTGGGAGTTACCCACATCACTATCCTGATTCGATGCCCTGATCTCTCTCTTTGGATTTCTAAATTTCCCTATACCCAAACCCTGTTTTCTCCCCCCCCCCCTCTATTTAAAGCCCTGTCCACAGCCCTAGTTATGTCACTGGCCAGGACACTGGTTCCAGCCTGGTTCAAGTGAAGCCTGAACGGAATAGCTCCCTCTTCCCTGAGTACTGATGCCACTGCCCCAAAAATCTAAACCCCCTTCTTCCCACACCACTGTTTGAGTCACGTATTTAGTTCTCTAATCTGCTTGACCCTGTGCCAGTTTGCACATGACTCGGGTAACAATCTGGAGATGATTAGCTTTGATGTTCTGCGTTTTAGTTTGGACCCTAACCCCTCAAATTCTCTAAGCAGAACATCATTTCTGGTTCAACCTGTGTCATTGGTTTTCACATAGACCACGACAACTGCATTCTCCCCCTCTCACTCTAGATTCCTCTCCATACACTAGGAGATGGCCTTCGCCTAGGCAGGCAACACAGCCGTTGGAGCTCCCGGTCGTGGCTACCGAGAACAGTATTTATCCCCGACTACACTTTCTCCTTTCACTACCACATTCCTCTTTTCCCCCCCCCACTGGAATGGCATCTCTCACCATGGTGCCATGGTCAGTCAGCTCATCCATCTTGCAGTTTCTTCTCTTCATCCACACAGGTAGCAAGGACCTTGTACCTGTTGGACAAGTCAGGGGCTGAGGGTCCTCCATCACTACTTGCTGATACCCCCTACCTGCCTCGCTCTCAGTCACACCCTCCTGTCGCTGACTGTTGGCCATCTCTAATGTTTTCCCTACTCTAAGGGATGTGACTGCCTCCTGGAACAAAGTGTCCAGGTAACTCTGCCCCCTCCCTGATGTTCCGCAATGTCTGCAACTCCATTTCCAGCTCAGCAATTCTGAGCTGAAGTCATGCAAACTGCAGACATGGTAGTCTGGGATTGCATGCATTCCACAGATTCCCACATGCTGCAGTTACAGCACACCACTTGCCCTGCCTTCTCTGTACAATCTTATTTTTTAATTAGTTAATAATTCAAGCTGAAGTAACGGAAACTTGCACTTGCCTACCTTGGAGTCAAAGGAAGAAGACTCACCAACTGCTAAAGGCTGAAAAAGATAGGAAAAGGAGCCCCTCTTTCCCCCTCTGCACCGAATGCCCATGTGCACCAAATTTCCAAATTCACTCTGGCAAATGTCTCACTCAGGTAACTGTCTCTTCTCAACTGCATCCCCTTACTGCGTATCCCTCTGTATCCCTTACCTCTACCTTCCCGTCTCAGTTAGTTGTGTGTCTGTCCCTGGAAAGAACTATTCCGCAAGTCATTTACAGCGGTACTTTAAAATTCTCAACAGTCTAACCTTTGACCTTGCAGCTGTCAATCCATTTCGTCACGTCCCCACCTCTGGTCTTTGTTCCAGTAAAACCCTTGCTTCCTCTCATCTTAGACACTCCCTTGATATGGCCCCACCTTCACTCCTTCTCCCTTAAGTTCAAGGGAGGCTGACTTGGGCATATTAAAACTCCCTTCTTCCACCCTCCATAAATGAGCTTAGCCAAAACTCTGCTGCCAGTATCCTAACCGATCCCAAGTCCCACTCTCATCCGTTACTATTGTGATCACTGACCTATGTTGACCCCCAGTGCATCAACACCTTCAATTTAAAATTCTCATCCTTGTGTTTGAATCCCCCCTATGCCCTTACTTGTCTCTATCTCTATAACCTCCTACAGCTCTATAACCTTAAAGAACTCTGTTACTACAACACTGGCTTTTTTTACATCCCCCCCCCCCCACTCCCTTTGCCCTGCCTGGCCTGTCTAATTATATGCTCTGGAATTCTCCCCCACCTCGGCCAAATCCCTCAATCTCTCGATTGATCTCATTTATGATCCACATTTAAAAACCTACCTGTATGACTGAACCTTTTAGTCACCTCTCCTAATATTACTTTCTTTGGTTCAATTTGGTTTCAATTTTTATCTATGATATTCCTGCAGTACTCCCTGGTACATTTTCCTACATTAAGGATGTGCTATAAATGCAAATTGTTGTGTGGTCATGGCACCTCTGAATTCTTATTCCTCCTATTTTGCTCCAAATATACCATCATACATGCTTTTTTACTCCTCTTAAACATATTGGGTTGGAACAGGTGGGTTGAGGTCAAGTGGGCAGTCAAAACTTTAAAAATCTCAAACGTGACCCCATCCTGCCTCCCAGGAAGCAGGTTGACCAATTAAATATTTGAATGAGACCGCAGCCGCTGATTTAACCTGCATTGCAGATTTAAACCTGGCTGACCAGATTTCCCAATTGAATGGAGGTGACGACACCTCTGGGGAGAAGATAATCGCATTCCCACACTCCCCCCTTCCTCCCTAGGGTCAGCAATTGGGTGCGTGCCCACTACCAGCAGTAGGTATCTTGCCTGTGGCTGTAACCTCCAGAGTGCTCCCTGCCCTACTGGAACCCAAACAGGCTAATAGGCTAACCTACAGGCTGCAAAGCAAAACCACGCATGCTGTGGGGCTTCCTGACAGAAACTCCATTTTGCCCCTGCCTACACAGCCTGCCCTCCTCAAGGTTCACTCCATTGTGTTGAAGACCCAATCATTTTTATTTTTTTATTCAGGTATTTTTTCCATGATGGAAGAACTACTTTCTCCCTTCCATTCTCCTGCAGTGCACAGGCGATTAGACCCCGATTCCATTTTGGTCTCTAATTGGCCCCACCGCTTCTCCGACAATCCTTTTAGGTTAATATGCCAGTAGAAGACCTTTGGATTCCCTTTATCAACATATCTATCCTTGTACTGTCTCATTGCTCCACTTATTTCCTTTTACACTTCTCTGTATTTTTTATATTCAACCTGATCCACTCTTGCATTATCAAGCAGACATCTGTCATATGCCCCCTTTTTACTGTTTCATCCTACTCTCTTTATTCCTTTGTCATCCAAGGAGCTCTAGCTTTAGTTGTGCAAATGTACCTTGACTATAACTGAACTGTCTCCTCTTTAAAGGCTATCCATTGTTCCATTACAGTCCATGACTCCAATTTTTCCAGGCCAGGTCCCTCCTGAATTTGCTGAAATTAACCCTCCTCCTGTTAAGTATTTTTGTTCTAGATTACTCTTTGTCCTTCTGCACAACTGAGCTGAACCTTACGATAATGTGATCACTATTCCTAAGATGCTCGCCGACATTCTCCACTTGACCCACTTCATTCTCCAGGACTAGATCCAGCAATGTCTCCTTCCTCGTTGGGCAGGCAGCATCAAGATCAAGAAAATTCAGAACACATTTCAGAAATTCCTCCCCTTCTATGCCCTTAGTACTATCTCACCCCATTCAATATTGGGGTAGTTAGGCTCTCCCGTTTTCACTACTCTGTAGTTCATGCACCTCTCAGTAATTTCTTTGCAAATCTGTGCCTTCCATCATCTTAGATGTTCACTTCTTCCATCAACGACGCAAAGTGGTAGTAGTGTGTACCTTATACAAAATGCACTGCAGCCATTCACCACACATCCTTTGACAGCACTTTACAAACCTGTGACCTCTTTCACCTAGAAGGACAAGGGCAGCAAGTGCATGGGAATACCACCTCCTGTAAGTTCTGATGCAAGCCACACACTATCCTGACTGGGAACTGTATCGCTCGCTGTTCCTTCATTGTCACTGGATCAAAGTCTTAGAACTCCCTAACAGCACTGTGAATGTACCTGCACCAGAGTGACTGCAGTGGTTCAAGAAGGTAACTCACGCCTGTGACACCCACATCCCATGAAACAAATATTTAAAAAAAAACTCCTTCCCACTATTTGGTGGCCTAGAAAATACATCAAGTAGCCTAATCATCCTTTATTGTTTCTTAACCAAATAGTTTCTGTCTTTGACCCCTCAAGAACATTCTTTCTAGCACTGTAATATTTTCCTTAATCAAAATTGCTGCTACTCCTTTTTTTCTTTCCCTATCTTACCTGAATACCTTGTACCCAGGAATATTAAGCATCCAATCCTCCCCTTTTTTGGAGCCAAATCTCAGTTGTTGCTGCCACATCATGTTTCCATGTGGCTATTTGTGCTTGCAGCTCACCAACATTACTAATCACACTTCATGATTTACACACATGCACTCCAAAGGTAACTTTTAGACCTTTTCTGTATTTTCTGTGACCCCGCCCCCCCCCACCGCCGATCCTGTATTTTTAAACTCTAAACTGACTTTTGAAGTCCTCTGTGCACTATCTTTCTACTTTCTAGTACTACATCTTGGTGCCCAAATCCCTGCTGAATTAGTTTAAATCCACCCCTAAAGCAATTAACCTGCTTGCAAGACTATTAGTCCTAGCTCTGTTCAGGTGGAACCTGCCCATCTTGCACTGGTCCCTCCTGCCACAAAGCTGGCCTCAATGTCCTAGGAGTCTAAAGCCCTCCCTCTTGCACCTTGTCTTTAGCCACGTATTAACCTGCCATATCCTCTCTTTCTACTCTCACTAGCACGTGGCACTGGGAGTAATCCAGAACTTGCCCTTTTTGAGGCCCTGCTTTTTAACTTTCTCCCTCGTTCCTTTAATTCCAATTATTAAACCTCAACCTGCTTCCTACCGATGTCATTGTTTTTGACATGGACCACAACTTCTGGCTCTTCCACTTCTGCTCATAGAATGCCTTGCACTGCCTCTGTAGTATCCCTTACCCTGACAGCAGGGAGGCAACATCCCACACAATCTCCTGTCAACTGCAACACAATTGCCTGTCAGCCTGTGACTATCAAATCCCCAATTACTGCTGCATTCGTACACTTTGCTGTAGTCCTCTATGAGGTCCTTTGCCTCACAGTGCCAAGCACGGGATTACACTCCTTCAGTGTGTCACTGTCCCCTCTGGTGTTCAGTGCTGGATACCTCTTTGAGAGTGTCATACTCCTGGGGGATTCCTGCACTATCCTTATTTTTCAATCTTGGTGATCGCTATAGAACAGAACTTTCTTTTTTGTTTTTGAGAAAAAAAAATCTAAAAGAAAAGACCTACTTTTCAAAAATGTAAGTAAATATCAAAATTTAATTTTTCATGAATACAATTGTGCAATATTACTTGCTGTTGGGCATCTTTCTGTAAAAACTAGGAAACTTTCTTAAAAGCCAAAGAACTGAATAGATGGAAAGAACAGTAGAGTGTTTGCATTTAGTGATTCAGAATAATGTTCTGATCAGTTATCTGTTTTTAAATTTCAGGGTGCCCAAGTCCCAAAGCATGGCTTTCTGGATGTTTTCCCAAAAGTATACTGTAGACCACCAAAAGAAGTACTTGAACTGGAAGTAAGGAAATCTGAAAATCTGTCATGGAATGACATTGATCCTCTCGTGGATAATGAAGAATTTCAGAGCGAAACATTTCAAAGACCATATCAGTATCTCAGAAGATTCAAAAACCAAGAAAACCTGGATACCTTTAGTTTCCTGGAGGGAACTGTTGAAGGCAGCCATGTAGAGTGCCTTCAGCTGTTTTTGATCTATTGTGGAGTGATGGATCCTTCTTGGTCCGAATTGCGGAATTTTGCCTGTTTTCTTAACCTGCAGTTGAAGGACTGTGAAACCTCTGTGTTTTGTGACTTCAATTTCATCAAAGATACTCTGCAAGGATTCAAAAATTTTGTTGTTAATTTCATGATTTTGATGGCAAGAGATTTTGCAACGCCTTCTCTAAGTATCTCAGACCAGAGCCCAGGAAGGCAAGCTATAAACTTAGAAGGTGTTACTGAAGAAGATCTTGCACCATTTCTTGTTAGGAAAAAATGGGAATCTGAACCACATCCATACATTTTCTTTAATGATGATCATACGTCCATGACCTTCATTGGTTTCCACCTCCGAGAAAATGACCAGGGTGGGATTGATGCTATAAACCCATCAAATGGCAAGATTATTAAACCAAATATAATGACCCGTGAGCTGTACCAAGGTTTACTGCTGCAAAGAGTCCCATTCAACACAGATTTTGACCAGCTTCCACGTAGTGAAAAGATTGAGCGTCTTTGCACAGTATTGGGCATTCAGTGGCCAATGGACCCTGACGAAACCTATGAGCTCACCACGGATAATATTTTAAAAATTCTTGCGATTCACATGCGTTTTAGGTGTGGCATTCCTGTGATCATCATGGGAGAGACTGGCTGTGGCAAGACCAGGCTGATCAAATTCTTATGCGAGTTGCGGAAAGTTGGTGCTAACACTGAGAACATGAAACTAGTGAAAGTTCATGGTGGAACAACTGCAGACATGATCTATTCAAAAATTAAAAATGCAAAAGCTCTTGCAATGGACAACAAGGCGAATTTTGATTTTGACACCATTCTCTTCTTCGATGAAGCCAATACAACTGAAGCTGTTAGTTGCATTAAGGAAGTTCTTTGTGACCAAATGATTGAAGGAGTGCCTTTAACTCCCAATACAGGTTTGCAGATAATAGCAGCCTGCAATCCTTACAGAAAACATACAGATGAGATGATCAAGCGCTTAGAGTCAGCTGGGCTAGGTTACCGAGTTCGAGCAGAAGAAACAGAAGATAAACTGGGATCTATTCCTTTGAGGCAACTCGTTTATCGTGTACAGGCTTTACCGCCAAGTATGATACCATTAGTGTGGGATTTTGGGCAACTTAATGATGTCACTGAGAAGATGTATATCCAGCAAATTGTTCAAAGGCTGACCTTGTCCATTTTAGTTCCCTCTACCAATATTAAATGCATAGTAAATGTTTTATCAGCTTCACAATATTTCATGAGACATCAGCAAGATGAATGCAGTTTTGTCAGTCTTCGAGATGTGGAGAGATGCATGAAAGTGTTTGGTTGGCTTTACAGCCGTCGCCAGATGCTGTTGAACAAATTGAAACAGTCACAAGGTTTTACCAATAGGAATGTACTCTTTGCGGTGAACAATGATGTCATCTGGTGCTTAGTGTTGGCACTCGGAGTTTGTTATCATGCATGTTTAGAAAAGAAGTATGCATATCGAAGAGTCATCTGCCGTCATCTCCCTGCACCGTACAATAATCCTGCCAAATTCATGGAGCAAATTGTGCTCCTCCAGGATCTTTTATTGAGTGGTGTACCAGTGCGCGAAACAATTGCAAGGAATTCAGCATTGAAAGAAAACGTTTTCATGATGGTCATTTGCATTGAACTTAAAATCCCACTGTTCTTGGTCGGAAAGCCTGGCAGTTCAAAGTCCCTTGCAAAAACGATTGTAGCGGATGCCATGCAGGGTCAAGCAGCTCATTCTGAACTGTATAAAGGCCTAAAACAGATCCATTTAGTGTCATTTCAGTGCAGTCCTCATTCCACTCCTGAAGGAATCATTAATACATTTAAGCAGTGTGCACGCTTCCAAGAAGGAAAGAACCTTGATGAGTATGTTTCAGTTGTTGTCTTGGATGAAATTGGCCTCGCTGAAGATTCTCCGAAAATGCCACTGAAAACTCTTCATCCACTTTTGGAAGATGGATGTATCGATGATGACCCCCTTAAACACAAAAAAGTTGGTTTCATTGGGATATCCAACTGGGCTCTAGATCCTGCTAAAATGAATAGAGGAATTTTTGTGTCACGAGGGGATCCGGACAAAAAAGAACTGATTGAAAGTGCCAAAGGGATCTGTTCTTCTGATCCTGTGATACAAAAAAAAGTGCTTGGTTTGTTTGTGAGCTTTGCAGAAGCGTATCTAGCTATTTGCAAGAAGCAAAGTAAAGAGTTTTTTGGGCTACGCGATTATTATAGTTTAATAAAAATGGTCTTTTCACTTTCAAAAGCCACCAAATTGGAACCAACCCCAGAGCAGTTAGTGAAAATTGTGCTGCGTAACTTCAGTGGAAGCGATGATGTTAATGTTATGGACGTTTTCAAGTCTGTACTCCAGAATGCCTCCCATGATAGCATCGACACATTGGAACTGATAAATCACAACATATATGCTGATTCTCATGACAGCGAATGTCGGTACCTGCTCATTCTAACCAAAAACTATGCAGCTCTTCAAATACTTCAGCAGATGTTTTTCTCCAGAAAACATCAGCCTGAGATAATCTTTGGGTCCAGTTTTCCCAAAGATCAAGAATACACTCAGATTTGCAGAAACATCAACCGTGTGAAGATTTGCATGGAAACTGGACAAATGGTGGTTCTGTTAAATCTACAGAATCTTTACGAAAGCCTGTATGATGCGTTGAATCAATATTACGTGTACCTTGGAGGACAAAAGTATGTTGACTTAGGCTTGGGGACTCATAGAGTCAAATGCAGAGTCCACCCAGATTTCAGACTGATAGTTATAGAAGAGAAGGAGGTAGTCTACAAAGAGTTCCCAATTCCACTTATCAATAGGCTTGAGAAGCATTATCTTGATATTAACACAGTCCTTGATAGAAATCAAAGGGGTGTTGTAGAACAATTGAAGCAATGGGTGCAAACTTTCACAGCAGTCAGACCCAGAAATGGTTCAATTCATGGAAGGCAGCAGGAATACAGTCCATCTGATGTGTTTGTTGGCTATCACTCTGACACGTGTGCATCTGTTGTTTTACAAACAACACAAAGGTTGAAGCAGACTGTAGGTTCTTGCGAGGAAATTCTCAAAGAAGCACAATGGGTATTGTTGAATTGTGCCACCCCAGATTCTGTGGTTCGTTTAACTAGTTCGGAATTGGCTGCATATCAAACTGACATGATAATGCAGACATACTTTGCAGACCAGCATCATGATTCCCTTGCGGATTTCATCCATTCTCACGCCAATTCCGAAGTTCAGTATTGGGCAGTATTCACTGAGGTAAGCTACTTCCAATGATGAGCATAATTTTCTATGCTATAACTAGCTTCTATGTCAATTATTGGGACACAGTTTCCTACTACGTAGTAACACAACATAAGAAATAGGAGCTGGAGTAGACCATTTGGCGCCTCAAGCCTGCTCCGCCATTCAATATGGTCATGACTGATCTGATAGTGCCCTTAACTCCACTTTTCTACTTGCCCCCCTAACCCTTGACTCCCTTGTGGATCAAAAATCTGTATAACTCAGCCTTGAATATATTCAATGACCCAGCCTGTTCTGTTCTCTGGGGAAGAGAATTCCAAAGATTAACAACTGTCTGAGAAGAAATTCTTCCTCATCTGCCTTAAAAAGGGGACCTCTTGTTTTGAAACTGTGTCCCCCCTCTCCCCCAACTTTAAATTCCCCCACGAGGGGAAACATCCTGTCCGCATCTACCCTGTTGCGCCCCTCAGAATCTTAGATGTTTCAATAAGATCACCTCTCATTCTTCTAAACTCCAATGAGTTTATTGGTAATCTTGGTCTTGCTTGCTAAGCCCATGGCTGGTGTCAAAACTGGAAAAATCTACATCTATTTAATCATAGGTTTTATTGGGACAGAGCAGGAGGATCTTGATGTTCAATGTAATCTTATCCATAATTAAAGAAATGCCTATTCTTTCTTTCAGATTACAACTTATTCACGGCTTCTAACAGCTTCTGACATTGAATTGTTGCAAAGGGAAGTAAGTGACAGTGTTCAGACTGTATTCTATTGCTCACTGCAGCAGTTCGACACAGAACATTCGTTTCTGAAGAAAATAAGGTTTGTTTTCTGCTGGTACTCAAATTAAATTTGAAATTAAGTTTCTCTGTTACCTGCTAATTGGCAGTTGGCTTCAATGAGTGACAGCAGCAGTACGCAACAAAAAGGCCATTTTTTTTTGCCAGTGTCACAAAGAACACACACTGTTCTGCACGAAGTGGATGAAGAGATTTTGAGTTTTTAAACTTAGTCCAAGTATTCTTTTTAGTTACAATAATTGGATTTATTTCCTTCTTGTTTAGGAAAGGGTCCAGAATGTCAAAATGTTCCACAGGCATATAGGAGTGCACCATTTGTCAAATCAAACCGGTTATACTATTTTATTTAGTCACAGCACGTTTATTTTTTAACAAAGTGATTCCTGGTAACGCAGCCGGCCACTGAAGTCATCAGGCTGCGCCAAGGTGCGCACATGTGCAGACGGGCTCCTGCTCTCTGCGTGTGCGCTGCGTTTGGACTTGCCAGGACTGGTTAGCGCATGTGCTGAAGACGTCATTGCGTGATGTGTGCATCTTCGGGCAACGCGCCCGGTTGGCCTCTGCGCATGTGCTTTACGCATACTGCAATACAAGGCTAACGGGTATTCACCCATGCGTCAAGCTCTGCTCCCCCCTCTCTGCTCCCTCCGGCCGCTCCGCTCTTTCTGCCGCTCCCCACCCCCATTTGCTGCTCTCTCCGGCTGCTCTGCTCCCCACCCCCATTTGCTGCTCTCTACGGCTGCTCCGCTCCCCACCCCACTTTGCTGCTCTCTCCGGCCGCACCGCTTCTTCGGCCGCTTTGCACCCCCCTCGCTGCTCCACTCACTTGCCCCCTCACTTCACTGCTCCCCCCCCACCCCCCTTCACGACCTGCTCCGCTACCCCCCCCCCCCCCCCCCCCCACTGTCCCCGGCCCACTTGCTCGCTTTCTCCCTCTGGCCATTGTGTGCTGCCATGTGTTTAGGTCAGGGTGCCTTTGTGTGATTATTTGAGCAGCGCCATCTTTAGTCCTGGCAGCTGCCTGAAGTCGCAGACTGTGACATTTTAGCAACACATGCTGCAATTGTGCATGTGCCACTGCAGCGCCACCTAGTGGTAGCATTGTCGGCAAACTCAGCCAATTTTTAATCACAGTTCCTTACCAAATTTTCCAAATCTTTTAATACCCTTACCAAATTTTTTCTCCTTTTTAAACCCCTCAATTGGTGCTGTATTTATACCTTAATATGGAATGGATTCCGTGTTCTCATAGCTGTTTTCTTTCTGGAGTTGCTTTTAACTGGCTTGGTTTGAATTTTAAGATGCCCATTATGTGTCTGTCTTTCGCTCGAAGCATTACAATAGATTATCTTTCACTGTTGTTGGAATCTCTGCCTATATCCCTTCAGCTAATAAGTAACAATTATATCCCTCCACTACAGTCAAAACTTCTCTATAATCCATAATTGATTCCTTTTTAAAATGAAATGACAATTGTGTTGATGTTTGGGGAACTAATATAATGAACAGAATAAAAATGGAAAACACTTTTTCCTTAAAACATCATATTGATGAGTATGCAAGCAATATAATTGCAGTAAAAATATGTCCTAAAAAGTAGCTTGTAATCAATTAATGTATTTTGTAATGACTGCAGGCTATGGGGAATCTGCGCTATTATAGATGCTGTTATTTCGATGAGTTGTAATCAAAGTTTTCCTGCCTTATTTCTATGGTAGATAATCCTACAACAAAAATAATGAGGGTCACTAGTACTGGTGTACTAATCAATAATTCCTCAAGGGGAGAGCTCCTTAATCCTGGCTTCTTCACTGTTCAGATGTAAACCAAATGTTGTCCTATGCTGTCCTCAAATGTTTTCTTTGTCTCTAGGCACTGTGTTGATTCCAGCCAAGGAAGCAAAATTTTGCTCATACAAACAGACTTTGAAAATAGTTTGCAAAGTGCAAATTTGATTGCTTCTGCAAAGTGAGTATCATGTCTGTTCTGCCTTTGCTGCCATTATTTTCTTTCTTCCTTTGGTATAAATTAAAACAACGTAGATCTAGTTATGAGCAAGATGTGTAGATGAGGGTAAAGCAGTTGATGTAGTCTACATGGACTTCAGTAAGGCTTTTGATAAGGTCCCGGATTGGTTAAGAAGGTAAGAGCCCATGGGTTCCAGGGCAATTTGGCAAATTGGATCCAAAATTGGCTTAGTGGCAGGAGGCAGAGGGTGATGGTCGAGGGTTGTTTTTGTGAGTGGAAGCTTGTGACCAGTGGTGTACCACAGGTATCGCTGTGGGGGCGGAGGGGAGGAGGATATCAGTTGTGGCGGTGAGGCAAGGGTAGTTGTTTAGGGGGGACGGGGGTGTGTCTTGGGTCCCAGGGGTGGGTTGGGAGGCAGGGGTGGCCCTCAATCGGGCATCCTGTGCCCAACTGCCATGGCACCCCCTGCCCCCCAGTGCACAGAAAGGCCGGCAGCTATCGCTGGTGGCCTTTCACGTCCCAAGCACGCCTGCTTGCCACGGGTAACATATCCATGGAGACGTGCGAGGGCCCTTAAGTGGCCACTTAAGAGTCCTGATTGGCCTGGAATGGGTGGGCGGTCACCCCGCCGACCGCTGTAAATTTGGCCAGAGGTGGGAGCGGGGCGGGAAAGCCTCCCGGAGCCTACTGCTCAATTTTATGCCGCTCCCACGCCCCCATCCAACCTGCTAAGATGGCATAAAATTCAGCCCATTGTTTCAGGTTGGTGACCCTTTGTCGGAACTGAAATAAAAACAGAAGGTGCTGGAAATATTGAGCAGGTCTGGCACCACCTGTGGGCAGTGTTAACATTTCAGGTTGGTGATCCTTCGTCAGAGCTGAAGAGTGGAGAGGAACAGCTAGGTATTACCAGCATATATGTGAACGCTGACCCGATGGTCTGTGGATAATGTTGCCAAGGGGCACCTTTTTATATTTGAGGAAGTGTAGAGGGCTGGGGTTAGATTCTTAGGGTAACAGGGCAGGAAGCAGTGCTATTTTTGGAGATACTGTGATAGGCAAGACTTCATCCAAGTAAGGCCAGTGCCACTGATTTGGATGATAGGCGAGTATTGAAGGAGGCTGGTATTGTCGATCATGTCAAAGGGTCAAGGAGGATGAGGAGGGTTAATGCAGCATAATTGCTGAGGATGTCATTGTGGAGACAAAAACATAAATGGAGACACTTAAACATGGAATTTGTTAGGAAAGATGGACATGGGTTTGGAAGGCAAAAACGTGTTTAAGGACTTTGGAGAGAAAAGTGAGTTTAGTAATTATCCGGTAGTTTGCAAGGACAGAGTGGTTGAAGATAAGTTTTTTGATGATGTTGGTTTTGAAAGGGAGAGGAGGAAACCAATTACAATGTCAACTCGCATGAGGGTCACAGAAGGAAGTTGATTAGTCAGCAGTTTAATAGGAAATTGGGTGAAAGGAGCAGGATTTGTTCAGGGAACATATGAGGGGAGAAGGGCAACTGTAGACTGGTGCCATATTATGGTGGAGCAGAAAAAGGCATCAAGTGTGACCAAAAGGTGGAGTGTGTGCTGATCTGCACCTGCTTGTTTTTGTTTGGAGGGAGTGGTGCTACACCTTGAGAAATAACCAAGAAAGGAGCGCAGGAAATAGGAGCAGGAGCAGGCCATTCAGCGAGTCTGCTCCGCCATTCAGCTAGATCATGGCTGATCTTCTGCATCACTGCCGTTTTCCCGCACTATCCCCATAATCCCTTGGTATCTTTTAATATCTAGAAATCTATTAATCTCTTTCTTGAACATATTCAATGACTGAGCCTCCGCAGCCCTCTGGGGTAGAGAATTCCACAGATTCACCACCCTCTGAGTGAAGAAATTCCTCCTCATCTTAAATCCTAAACAGTCTACTACTTATTCTGAGACTGTCTCCCTGGTTCTGGACCCCCCAGCCAGGGGAAACATCCTTCCTGCATCAACACTGTCAAGTCCTGTAAGAATTTTGTATACTTCAATGAGATCACCACTCATTCTTCTAAACTCTAGAGAATACAGGCCCAGTCTCCTCAATTCTCCTCTTAAGACAATCCTGCCATCCCAGGAATCAGTCTGGTGAACCTTTGTTGCACTCTCTCTATGGCATGTGACATGTATATCCTTCCTTAGTAAGGAGACCAAACTGTACGCAATACTCCAGGTGAAGTCTCACCAAGGCTGTATACAATTGCAGCAAGACATCTTTACTCCTATACTCAATTCCTCTTGCAATAAAGGCCAACATACAATTTGTCTTCCTAATTTTACTTGCTGCACCTGCATGTTAACTTCCAGTGACTTATGAGCAAGGACACCCAGGTCCCTATGGAGATCAACACTTCTCAGTCTCTCACCATTTACGAAATTCTCTGCATTTCCGTTTTTCCTATCAAAGTGGATAATTTCACATTTTGTTAGCAGTGCGGATCTCCCAATTTGCCTGCAGTTCAATTGTGCATCTAAATCACATCGGGATTGGGTTAAAATGATCTTTCATAGAAATTCTCTTTGTATAAAAATGGATTTAGCAATGGAAATTTGGATTTTCTTCCTACATGTACATTGTGTAATAACAATCCTGTGCTCTCCTGGCACTGAATAGTAGCACTACATATTGCTGGGAGTTCAGTCCTAAGTTAATATTTTGTGATTTCACCCACTGCATGTCTGAACAGATGCAGTCTAATTAATTTACTGCTATTTCTACTTGAATATTTCTACCAATAATACTTTTATGCTATTATTGTTTTGCAATAAAAATAAACTTAAATTAAACAAGATAGATTGATCTCATTTTTAATTCCCAAACCTTTAAAAAGAATAATCTTTGTCATTCTTTTTCTACGTCCTTGTGTATGATAAAATGATTTCTTTAACTTAGCTCATTGTGTTGTAAATCTTTTGCTTGTTCTGCAATAAATGCATTTTATCTTTAACATTTGTAAAATCAGTATCCTGTAAGTTTCCAGACTGCTGAATAGTGAAAGTAAAAAAACAACTGAAAGTACTAATTAGAAAGGATAGAAACAAACCTGTAACTGAGCAAGAACAATAATTTAACCAATGAGGAAGGGAAAATTGTCTCACCGATGTAACAATCTCAGCTTGGACACGAGGAAGAAATTTTAAATGTATGGACGATTATTCACTCCACTGAAATGTTTGAGTTTGTACCTGTTATAAAACAACATCCTGTTCTTTGGGTAGGTATTCGACTATAAATGAAATCAACAAAAGCAAAAGTGATGATGGAACAGTCTATGTGTATTTCATCACTAAATTGCCAAGAATGGAAGGTGGATCAACATACGTAGGATTTCATGGAGGTAAAGTCGATGGATGCTTTTGCAGCAGTTTGGTATCTTTTTTCCTCATGCATCAGATTTACATTTGCAGGAAAATTAAATTAACTCCTGGGCCCAAAGTGTTTTTACTGTTTGAACATATATGAACATAATTTGTGTACTGGTGGGTGTACGATCCAATTCTTTGCAATACTTTACACTAATACTTTCAGTTATTATTGAGCTATTTTGTTAGGGGCATTATTTTAACAGGTTTTGAAATGGGGGCTTGCCTGGATTCTTGAATCCAGCAGGCTCTTAACTGAATTACCATGAATTGCCCCGAAAAGTACCTGTAAGCTTTTCCGACTGCCTTCTGTAATTTAAAAGAATCGTCCATAATGTATGAAATATATGAAACATGGGATTTAGGAGCAGGAATAGGCCTCTCAGCCCTTCGAGCTCGCTCCGCCATTCAACAAGTTCATGGCTGAATTGATTACTCCACATTTCCACATACCCCCAATAACCTTCCACCCCCTTGCTTATCAAGAATCAATCTACCTTTGCCTTAAAAATATTCAAAGACTCTGCTTCCACCGCCTTTTGAGGAAGAGAATTCCAAAGACTCAAGACAATCTCAGAGAAAAAAAATTCTCTTCATCTCTGTCTTAAATGGGCAACCCTTATTTTTAAACAGTGACCCCTAGTTCTAGATTCTCCCAAAAGGAGAAACATCCTTTCCACATCCACCCTGTCAAGACCCCTCAGGATCTTATATGTTTCAATCAAGTCACCTCTTCCTCTTCTAAGTTCCAGTGGGTACAAGCCTACCCTGTCCAACCTTTCCTCATAAGACAGTCTCTGCAATGACCTGATCTTAAAGTATTCATTGAGAAATTGCTCCACTTAACTAACGACTAATGTGATGTTCATGGTCCCTTCAGCCCACCATTCCCTCAAAGCTAACCCCACCCCTCTGTCCAGACAACACTGCTCATTGATTTCACTGGAACAATACAGGGTGATGGGGCTCAAGCCAAGCAAAGAAAAACGACATTGCAAGCCTTGAGTGCACTAGAAAAATGACATTATGACCAAAACACTAGCCATCATATGGTAAGCTGCTTTTTTCCTTTTCTGAAAGGAAGACATTTGACAGGGGGTAGGTTGGGGAAGAACTTCCCATCCATTTACAGAGTCTTTTTTCACAAATGGTTGTTAAGTGTATTTGCTGCGATAGAGTCACACAGTGCAGGCAAAGGGGGTTTGTTCAATCACAGATGGGCAGGTGGTCAGTAGGCCTGTTAATTGGGAGAAGTGTTCAAATATATGCAAATGAGCAAGTTTATTTAAAAGTTAATAATTACAGTTAGTAAGTCGCTGAGTTTAGATAGCCTCTTTAATAATGTCCAAGGAAGCTGTTGCAGCATTGGAGTGGTTACTCTGAAATTATGAAATATGTGATTCAGGGTTTGTGTGTACTTTGTGTTAAGCATATGTAATGTTTACTCAAAATGTAGTCCAGTTTATCCATCTGTACATTTGATATAAAAGTAATTTGCAGTGAATCATGGCTATATATTAATACATTTCTATCTCTTTAGACCCATGGCAGTCAGTTCATATTGATGACCTCAGGAAGTCGAAAGACATGGTTGCAGATGTGACTGCTTTCAAAGGCATTACTATTAGCCAGCTGTTTGGCAAAGAACCAGGGGAGCCTGAACGTATGTACTTCATATTTTTCATGTTCTTTTCTGGATACTATTTAAATACCTGCAGTGTGATCCCCATGAGCATTCAATTGTTTTTTTTTTGTTTTAATTTAAAAGAAATTGAACAGTTACAGAAAAGTTTGAAAACTGTCCCTTGTGTTTGGTTGATTTGCTTTTAGGTGGCTTCATCACAATTTTGTGATGAATGTTTGTGTGCTTTTCTCACCACCGGCTGTAAACTAGTTTAATGTCATGCAGCAGACATTTAGTTAGGGTAGTCATTGGATGTTTTCAAACTAAAATTAAAATCGTGGATCCAGGTCCATTTTCTGGCAAGATTTTCGGTTATTTTCTGGGCATGAGCATCTTTGGGGAAAGTATCATAAAAATGGCATTTATTATATTCAGTGCCAATTTACCTGATTTATATATTATATTTGGGGCCAATTGATTATTATATAATTGAATGTTCAATCAATAACTTGCATTGGTTTATCTAACTTTCAGATAAATTAAAAGCATCCTAACGTTGGAACAGTCTTCTAGCTTACTGCATTTAAAATGAATTATATAGTAGCATCTCGATCATGTATTTTTCAGCTTTTAAGTCCTTGCGCCATGTGCTATTCCTAGACCATAAGGTTGAGCAGGTGACCTGCACCCCTATCTTCAACCTCCTGATCTCCCTTTTCTGCCTGTTATCCCTTAACTGGTACAATGAAGTCATATAAATTAATCTACCAAGAATCCTGTTGATAGTTTAGTTGATCAATGAGTTGGTGATAGTTCATTAAAGATGGCTTTATGAAATTAAAATTAGTATACTTAACAGCTATCTTTTTGTGTCCTAGCCATGATTGTAGACCAGGAGGAGATGATTGAAGAGCCTATACCTGAATTACCTTTTGTAAGTGCTTTTAATTCATTTGAAATCCTTTGTCTTACCCAATCTGCTACTGACACTGCCTGCAGGACCGTATGTTGTGCAGTGTCTCTGAAAATCCTGAAATTAAGCTTTCTCTTCCCAGTAAAAACAAAGCGATTGTAAGCAGATTTTGACATGTTTGAGTTGGCATTTCAAAATTCCAAAGAAAAATAAACATATCGTAGCAGCAAAAATAGCTTAAACATCTTGGGATGATTGTACTTTTGTTAAGCTAGTGAATAGAAGTGCAGAAGTTGTTCCTGCATTATTAAGATTGGTGATTAACAATTTGAAATTCTGCTGCATTGTTGTTGCATTGCATATATTTTGTAGCAAGTTTTTTATTTTTATTTATATATCTTGATTTACTAACTGGATTGTGAATGTAACTTCTTTCTTTAAAAAGGATAAAGACAAGATGATGGATATCACCTCCCTGATAAGGAGCTGTGTGCAGTCTGCTGTTAGCATGCTGAGGGACTTGCACCAGAGTTCTAGTCGCAGCACCACACGAGTAGAAATCCTGCTTTCACTGTTAACTGAAGATGTAGAGTTCAAAGGTTTGTTAACAGCTTTACATTGGTCAAAATTTTATGTCTAAAAGTAGCAATTTCCAAATTATTATAATATGTTAGGCTTCTGAGTAGAGCAAAGTATATTTAAGTTATTGAGATGTTCATGCATGGGTTGATGTTGATCATGGAATACCACTTGAAATTGTAAACTCAAACAGCTATTGGGTTTTAGGCTTTTTCTTTTCAATAGGGGTGGTAATTCACTATGTGCCAATGGAAATTCAATCATAAAATTCCTTTGGTATTTAATAGGATTACTGGAATATTAAATGGATCTGAGAATTACGGTTAGTATCTTATAGCTACATAGCATATTACTAGGCTTCCATCCAACTTAATGTAAGGTTAGTTTGCTAGAACAATCTAGCCATAAGTATTTCCTGTGATAAATTGAGCAGCGCCATCTTTAATCGTGGCAGCTGCCTGAATGTCGCAGACACTGACATTCCAGTTGAAGAGCCTGCATTTGCGCATGTGCAAGTACTGCGCCACCTAGTGGTTGCATTGTCAGCAAACTCAGCCTATTGAAAATCGGACAGAGTATAAAATGTGCTGCCAATTCGTTATTGTGATTTATTTATAAGACTGACCAGGACGGATTTCACCCGAACGCAGCTACTAGCTCCTGCCCCACTGGCCGCTGTCACTCCTCAGCTTCTCGCTTTCTCCCCCTCCTCCTTACCAGCCGTTTCTCTTTCTCTTCTCCCCGCGCGCCCCACCAGCCGCTCGCTCTAGACCTCGCTGCTCCCCCTCACTCCCCTGGCCAATTGTTCCCTGCTCACGCCACCCCGCTCTCCAGTCAATCAGTCGCTCCCCGGCCCGTCCCTTCCCCCTCTCCAATTGCTAGCTCTAGGCTGCGCCGCTTCCCTCCTCTCAGCCACTCACTGCCATGTTTGATCAGTCTCCACGCCCCGCCCAAAAAGGCAAGGCGGGCTGCAAGGAGTGATGTAGGAGCGAATGGGCGAGAGGAGGGAAGCAGTGCAGCCTAGTGCTAGCGGCTGGAGAGGGGGTGGGGAAACGGGGAGCGAGAGGCTGAAGAGCAGAGTGGTGCGAAGCGAGGAACAATTGGCCAGGGGAGTTTGGGGGTGGAGGGGGGGGGTGGGGTAGAGCAGCGAGGTCTGGAAAAGGCGTTGAGGCCTGGAGCAAGTAGCCGAGGGGGGAGAGCTCCGGCCTCAAAGTCTCCCATTCAGCCGCTTCCTCCAGTTGAGTGTGGGGCTGGATACCCGATGACGCTTTAGCGCGTATGCGCATGTGCGCAGCTTGGCGCACTCTGATAACGTCAGTGGGCTGTTGTGTTGTCAGGAATCACTTTGTTTTCAATGATTAGAATTATTTAACCTGTTTAAATATAGAATGCATAGCTTAAAGCATTTCATTTACACTGGTCATGCATGTTCTCATTTCAGTGTTTTGGGCATTTTGAAATAACGCTTCAAACTGATTCTCAAAATTATCTCGTATGCATTGTTTACTATGTCTTTATTACAAAAATGGACAGTATGAACAGTGATGCAAATGATTGGAAGATGTTTGTACCGTACAGGAGAATGACAGTTCTCAGTGGATTAACTAAACTCCATCCATTTTCATATTGTTTTCTCATTTAGCTTCATTCCTGGCAATGATGAAAGAAAGGCTACATTCTCTTCTGCTGAAGCGAGATGAGGAGTCTCTCAGTGCAACTGAGTGGATGGTGCGGGAAGCTTCGAATCTTGAAGCACTTCAGGAAGGTGGCACCTTCAGGTACATCTAAGTCTGTTCCTCCTAAGAAGGACTAAAGAGCATTTTTTAATATGAAAGAAATAAATTATTGAAGATTTATTTGTAAAATGTCTTTTCAAGGAAATTGAAAATTTAATGGTAGGCATTGCATTTTAAACGATTGTGAACAGTTTATAATTGTGGTCTACCAGGCAATGGCAGAATAACTAAATGATGTACTGTGGTTTTCTCAAAAACAATAATAGCGTCAAAGAAAATGTTGTTCATTTCATATATAAAATTCAAGTATGCTGGTGCTAACTTTAATTAGGATTGAATTCATGCTGGAGGACACAGTGGAATGGAGGCTTGTACTAATAAATTAATCTCAATTAGGCAAGGTAAATTCATCAAGCCTGTGCTCCCCGTGCAGTGCTGCAATCAGGGAACATAGGTTGGTAAATCATTAATGGGAATTGTTGCATCTTCCTTCAAGCATGACTCCCCTCTGAGCACGGGATCAGTGAATTTAGCTTTGCATTGTATGTCATTTTCAGAAGCGTTTGCACTTTTTAACTTTTCATGACTTCACTTGGTCTTCTTTGCATCTTAGAGTATCAGACTCTGTCACCTTTGTTTTATTTCCATCACGCTTTCATCCCTCTTCATTTCTGCTTAACAGCACGTTGATCTACCTAGTTGTGCTTCACCTTCAGGTCAACAAGTAAAGAGCTCTGAGCACATGTGATAGGTTGTTAACTTTCAATGTTGGGAGAATTGATAGGAGCTATGTTTCTCTCATAACATGCATAACACTAAAATACATTCCATGCTCCAATTAGAAAGGTGCCAGGAGATTCAGTGGATCTTTCTGAAACATGGCTTTATACCTGGGTGCATTTATACTACATATGCTGCGAAACCCAAACAGTATGAGGCAATCTAATACAAGGAGTCTCTTGCTTCCTGGCTTGGGGTCCAATAGGACTTTAACCTCGTCGCACTGTTGGTTTTGACTCAGTGTGCCACTTTGCATTGGCATTGACTCAACTGATAGTATAATATTACTGTCCGTTCTCCCTCCAATAATGTATAGATGTTTGAAAAATCAAGTTTGGCTTTATCTTTTCTCTACTTCAGAATCTTTGTGCTGCCAAGCACTGTGCACCTTGGTTGTTCATCTAGGTTTTCTCAATTTAAAATAAAATTTCTGTTTTATAGGCACACACTTTGGAAACGAGTGCAAAAAGTAGTAACCCCTTTCCTGGCACAGATTATCTCTGTTATAGACAGGGACTGTAACCTAAACTTGTTAATTGATGCTCCTACCTTTGTACGAAAGCTTTGGATGGACATTTTTAGTGACTCAAATCTGCTGGATATTCCTTACAACAGAGAAACTTTCAGGTAGGTATTTTTCTCCAGTACAGTGTCCATCTTTATAAAGGTTCCTCATTGACCATTACCTATGACCATGCTTATTAAATACAGATTCCTCACTCCTCTCCAGGATTGTATCAGTGCAACATCTTTTGCCTATAACTCAATAATGTATCACATGGTGCTGAGTTGTACCAGAATGGTTCATTGTCTTCCTAGTCAATTCCTGGTGTTAACTACCAAATTTCAGATCAGCTGGGTGACATGGGTTTGTCACTGCGTTTCCTCATATAATGAATTTCAAACTCAGCCATGGTAACAGGAGAGAATGCTGAGTAGGGTCAAGGTTCTGTATATGGGGAGGAGGAGTTTATCCCTTGGCCACTTCACAGCATCAACCAAAGGATTACCACCTAATTGTCAGCTGATATACTGTTCTTTTATCAGAGGCAAACATAAATCCAAAATAACTGGCAAATAAAAAAAAAATGCTGCAAAAGAGACCTCATGCATTGCTATGGACATTTGTCTCACCAGCTTGTGGAGTGCAGAGGGCACTATGTGGTCCAGTTCCAAATATGTTTGAAATTGGACTAATGCCGTGCATTCTGGAGCACTCGTTTCTGGCTCTTTGAAGTATTGAGATGCAGGTTCAATTCCTTTTACTGATCTACGTTGCAGTGGAAGACACTAGGCAAAAATTAGGTACCTGCTGATGAGCGGCCCTAGAGTTAATTCATCTGATGCCCAGCACAGATTAGATTTGGCAGAGATTCAGGAACAGGTTGCAAGTCTCTCCCTTATTGGCTATAAGTATTGACCTGATCCGAGCCTGTGCCAGCCATGGTGAATGGAGGGAACAGCATGCTTTGAAGAAAAAATGCATTTTCTGGCTTATCTGGAGAGGGATGTATGTACTATGCATATACAGGTGTAAGACTTATCATGTAGTTCAATTCTGCTAACACCACCACCACAGGCTTCCAGGACAGCAGTTCTGCTTTGCTCTCACAGCAGCCCTCCGCCACTTCTCTGACCTACCTTTTATCGGCCATGTGAAAAGTTTAATCATGCATTAAAACTGTCTGTACTTTCTGTATAATCTCTGAGGAAAATGTGTATTTTTCTTTTGACAGTTTACAATCTGAAATTGTTGTCCACAACTACATGAAGATGGATATACTGGAAATTGGCAATGTGCTACCTTTCAGTTGGTGCATAAAAGACTTTCTGGATGAATTGTGCATTCAGGCCCAGTACATGGAAGGTATTTGATAACTCTGTGTATACGTGGAGAGTTAACCAAAGTTAAATATCTATACTAATGCTGTGATGTGATTAAATATAGGTAATTGGTAGGGGTTTTAAAACAAAAAGTACTGCAGATCTTCTGACTGGAAATTAAAATGAAGTATCTTGTGAAAACGAGAGGATCTGTAGGTTTTATATGAAACCATTATTTAAATCTTCCCTTGCTATATACCTCCTCCTTCAACTGTCAGAAAAGAGAAGAGACTCATTCCCAGACATGCAGCCCTGGCATTGTATAGCCAGTCTGCAGCCAGGACATGAGGTTTGCCTGTTTTTATTGACATTGATTTCTCCATCTTCCCTGTGAGCTCTGTTCCATTTTCTCCGAAGTGACACAATTGCGAACCGAACAAGAAACATAGGGAACAAGGTATTGAAACGCACATCCCCCTACCACTTCAAGGAGCAGTGATTTGGAACTACAGTGGCTTAAAAAGTAACCAAATAACATACTTCTTTAGTTCTATTTATTTCTTAAATCAAGCCTTAGTATTGATAAATGTACACTGTTAATTTTGCTTACGCTGTGCTAGTTGAGTGCATATTACACTTCTGTGGATTTTGAATTATAAATGCACAGCCTCTACCTGATCAAGTTTCAGTACAGTGATGCTCTAATGTCTGCACATTCAAGAAGTCACTGGATAGCAACCGTAATGGGAAATGTGACCGATTTTGCTCTTCATAGCTTCACAGAGGCCAGTAGTAACATCCTGAGACCAGTTGACTCGGGAAAGATTTGCATCAAACGTAGGCCCCTCTAGTTTGTAAAGTTCAGTGATGTTCATAGATACTGCCCTTGGTTGATGGGGCTATTGTGCCAAAGATTATTTTTAGTGTACAAAGTCTACTTAACATGCATAGGTGTATGCATAGGCTAAGCGACTGCAAACTTGCACACACATTCACTCAATCACCCTTTTTTTATACCTTTACTGTGAATCAACAACTATCAAACCCACTAAACCAATCACTGACTTGCAACCAAAACCCCATTATCCAATTATAAAGGTGTCACGTACACATAATTTTAACTTGCTTAGATTCTAATCCTTCGATCACTGTACATCTTTTTTAACCATTGGACCCTTAAAGGGGGAGGAGGGGTTGCTACACCAGAAAATATGTTTCTGTATCAAGGAGACAAAACATTTGAGTCTTGAGAGGCGTCTACTATCCTGCCTCCTCTTCGATGATGACCCATCTTTACTGTTTGCTACATTCTAATCAAGTGGGCCCAACCTTGATACCTAGTACAGTTAGCACTTCTCTGCCTGGCTATGTCTGGTACCTATTCTCAGCTTGATTTCAGAGTTCTATTAACCCTTTTACCAGCCTAAATGTCTGATACTACATAATTACTTTAGTAGCCTAACTTGTCCATCTCACATGCTCCAACACTCAACTACTCACTGGCATAAACTCTTATGAGCCATTGCAAGAGTCCATAAAAGTGTGTGTTTGTTTTTAAAAAGTAGGTGGAGATACTTTACAGTAGGTTTGTGAGAATGGCACTCAAATAAATTGCTGCTCAGCCCAATGGCCCGCGACACACATGTGACTGAAAAGCAGGAATTTGCAGCTATTTAATATCCTGCTCCGTACCCATGGTATTGCACTGTTCGTAAATATTTGCACAATGCAATGGCAGCCAAAAATATCAGCATTGAGCTAATGGAATAGGCCTTTGGATACCATTTTTTGCCACAGTATAGTCCAGCTTATGTGAAAACATTTTATCATCTAACAGAACTGGTTAGATAGGAGTCTTGAGATAATTCCTAATTCCATTGGATTAACTATTACTTGTTCTATTTCCCAAATGCATAAACAGGACAAACTGAGCAAAAGATGAATGAAATATTTAATAAAACTGGATTTGGAAAGTACCTTTCAAATGTGTGCGAAGAATGGCGACAGAATTTTTTCTTGAGATACTTGGATGATTTCTTACTGATGACCATGAGCATTTCATCTGAATCTGAATTTGAGGTAAAGTATCCTAGTCCAGGTGATTGCCTCAAGCGCTTCAAAATGGAAAGTAGTTTCACATAAACAATTCATAATGAGGTTGATCTTTACCATCTGGGCAGACGCAGCGAAGGAACTCTGGCAGAAAGGATCCCGCACCCACATTTCTTCTCTGCTCTGCAAGGCAGTAAAGTAAAAATCTACTCTAATCCTTAAAGTAATATATACCGAAAGCGCACAATCGTATAGTCGTGGTCAAATGTAGGACTTCGTAATTAAAATCAGAAAACAGAAAGCTAAACAAAATTTCTTTAGACCCATTTTCAGACCTGAAATGGGTGCCCAACCAGGAGCTTAGTAGCTGACACAAAGCTGGGCCTTGGACCTCTTATTATTTGAACAAGCAGCTTGCCCAGTTTACGACAGCAGACATCTAACTGCTTGCCTTATCTTTTGTTGGTTGCCACTTAGGTCACAGTGGCCACTGAAGAGCCCTTAGCAGAGCTGGCCTGTCTGCTGCTCTGCTCATCGTTACCAGTTTCCCAGAGGGGTGCTAAAACAAGTGTGTGGCCTCTCTTTATAAGTGTAAACTATCTGACTCCTGTTTTAGGCGGCCATTAGGATGCCTGAAAAATAGCCAGACTCCAATATTGAGTTGAACATCTTTTAGGTGTATTTAAGCTGCAGGAAGTTGGTCCCTGAAATTGGCCCTCATTTATAAAACTGGGGCAACGAAGTTCAATTTCTCCCTAGTATATATTTTTTAAATTCATTCACAGGATGTGGGTGTCACTGGCAAGGTCAGCATTTATTGTCCTTGAGATGCTGGTGGTGAGCTGCCTTTTTGAACCGCTGCAGTCTGAGTGGCGAAGGTACTCCCACAGTGCTGTTAGGTAGGAAGTTCCAGGATTTTGACCCATCGACAGTGAAGGAAAAGCATCATATTTCCAAGTCAGATGGGGTGCAACTTGGAGGTGCTGAGGTTCCTGTGCACCTGTTTGGCAGAGAAATAATTCACATATAAAATACTGTACAGCTAAGTCAGATATTTGAGGAAACTTTAAATATGTTGTCCTACTTGCTAAATTTGTGCTATTTTTGCATGTTGTATTTAGTTCCTTCGAGGAGCACTGATGTCCTGTGTAAATGAACTGAAAATAAAATGTATTTTTGGAGATGAAATCTCTTTACTTTGGGTGCACTTTGCTTATCAACGCTTCAAAAATCGTCTGCAAAATTTTTCACGAATTGTTGCAGTGCATCCTTCAGTTCTGATGCTGCTGCAGAGGGTGAAAGACGAAATTCAAAGAGCTGAAAGCAGAGAGATGGTGAGTGTACTCAATATTTCAGTAAAATTGCAGAATGATTTTGCAGCATAATTTGATTTCTCTTTTAAGACCATGGCGAAGAAAAGAACTGCATTTATGTAGTACCTTATTCTCTGAACATTCCAACCCACATTATCTTCAAAGTTCAATCACTGTTCTGTAGTCACTAACCATTAAATTTATCATAGGCAGAAGGAAATAGCATTGAATACCATTCCAGTGAGTGCTATAGTCATAGACTATGTAAAAGCAACATATCCTTGTGTATCACCTTTAAGTAAAAAATCTGAAATGAGTTTAGGCTGTATACCCCCAAATGTTTAATCTACACTTTAAATGGTACATGAGTTCATTTAATAAAATTTCCAATATTGACAAATGTATTTCAGCAAATTTGTCCGTGTTATAGTGTTTACTAGATTGTCTTTGCGCTTGCTATCTACATATCTGTAGTGTATTAAAGTAAGGGCATCAAAATTGAAAAATAATGTGTTGTATCTGATGTAATTGTTTTTCGGGTAAGAATCTGTTTCAGGTAATCTCCTACCTCTGAACTTGTTGATTTTAATTAATAGAGGACAGAAGCGGGACTTTTTCTTATACAGTTTAAAAACTTTTGGTCAGTTAATTTTTGTTATTTTAATGCAGGTTGTAGATGTTTATGCAGCAGCTGCCTGTGTCGAAATGCTAGAATCTGCACACACTAATGTATCATGTGAGACCTGGCTGCAGAAGGTGAACAGTCTACAAATGCCCATTGAGCTAATCTGCACCGACGAATTCCTGCAATGCCAAGGAATCAAATCTCCCCTTGTAAATTGTGTCCAGTAAGAATTTTTTTAATTAAAGTGCAGTTTGAAGATTTGTTTGAAGAGAAAGAGGCATAGATATTTAACATAAGTAGGAAATATTGCAAAGTAGTTTTAAGATTTGTGATCACATATCAAGGTTTTGTTTTGATGTGATAGAGCACTATAAAATTGCTGTTACAACTATCAGCAGTGAAACTTATTCCAATGTAATAAGCAATTTCCTCCAGCCACGCATACCAGCTCGCACTCTATGATCTGATGATGCCAGATTATTGCTCTTTCATTTCACTAGGTGGTCAATCCTTAAATGACTGCACCCTTTTTTGGGAATTCTCTCCCAAAACTACTCCACTTTGCCACTTCTCTCACTTTCTTCACATGCCTCTTTAAAAGCTTATCTCCCCAACTGTGCTTTAGTCTCTTTCCTCAATCTTTCCTGTCTCCTGCTCAGCGATCGCTTCTTCTGTAAAGCACTATGAAACATTTTCTTTGAAACACACTTGGTTGTATCACTTCACAAAGAAGTACATGCAAACATTTTATTTTAACTCAGTGACTCAATAAATCTTGAGTTTACAGCACAATATTTAAAGGGGCATTCTCCCACAATTCTAGTTACATTGATGCTAAATTTAATATTAAATGTTGGAAACAGTTATTAAATAAATTGACACTTGTCACAGTGCCCAAAAAGGCATGAAATGCAAAAGGATATTTTTGCAGATGCATCTTGTTTAATTTCTCCCAGATTGACAGTGGTGAGATAGAGCTGAGTATGTGTGGCACTTGGCATCATATCTTCAGATGATGTTGCCAAGGGGCAGCATGCAATGCGAAATGAGAGGCCGACAGTAGATGCTTTGGGGAACTCTATAAGTTGGGGCAGGTTGAAAAGCCATTCCAGGCAATTGTTTGCCTACAACTAGATAGATGAAAGTGGAACAGGTGAAGTTAGTCCCACTCAGCTGGAAAACGGAGAAGAGGAGTTGGAGGAGGGTGGCAGATTTGAAAGGAAGTGTGATGGTACCCGAGGAGAGGGTACAGTTCTGATGAAGCGTCACTGACCTGAAAAGTTAACTCTGCTTCTCTCACCACTGCTGCCAGACCTGCTGAGTATTTCCAGCATTTCTTGTTTTTATTACAGCTTACGATGTCAGTTAGCATACAAGCCAGAAAGGGAAGTTGGATGGTCAGCAATTTATTGGGGATAGAGCTGAGAGTGCAGGAAGTGGGCATCTTAGACAAGAGGATCTTGAAATGGGCATTAGGGCAGATGCAAGAGAAAATAAAAACCGATAGAGATTCATGGCTGGGGAGCCTTAGAGGACATTTGGCTAAGTGGGCAAGAGGAAGAGAAGGGGTGTGACAAGCAGCTGAATGAATAGTCTGAATTTTAGTGACCAAGAAGGTCATGAGCTTTTCACAATTGTTGTTCAAGGTGAGGTGGGGTGGATATAAGGAGACAGAAGTGGAGAAATGAAGCTGCGAATTATCTTCCTATTCTAGGATGGAACTAGTTTAGTGAGCAGTTTTGCCAGAGGAGAGCAGAGCCCAATGGCACTTGATATAGTTCAGCCAGATCTGGCGATGAATGGCTACATCAGTTGAGCATCATAGGCATTCACCTCTACACCCCTTGGACATAAGGGAGCAAACAGGGTGGGACAGAGTAAGGGTTTTATTGGGACAATGACGTTAATGGCAGAGGTAAGGGAGTAATTGAGCAATTCAATAGTTGCAACAATATCATGACCATTATAAGTAATGGAGAAAATTTTCTTCAGTGACCATAATAAGTAATGCGGAACAGATACAGAAGGAAGTGGGTTGGAAGGAGGGGATGAGTGTGGATGATGCAAGGAAGTGATCAGAGATGGCCTTGTCTGTGATCGACACAATGGGAATAGAGAGGCCACGTGAGGTGGCAAGGTCAAGGGGTGGCCATGAATATGGGTAGGAGAACTGTTGGAGGGAGAGGCTCAGGGAGGACAAAATGGCGGTGAATTCTGGGAAGAGAGGGCAAGATAAGTTGAGATGGAATTTGAAATCACAATGAGGAGTCGCTTAGTCTAGAAGCTGAGGGAGGAAAGAAGTAAAGATATCTGAGAAACTCTGCATGGGGCTTAAATAGGTGATAAGGAACGAGAATTTTAAAGGAGAGGGGTAGAACGAGGTGCTCAACGGAGGAGAAGGTGCCAGAGTAGTAGAGGGAGAGACCAAGGTGCAAATAGCTAATAAAGTTCTGACTGCTACCAGTGGAATGGATAGCTATGTAAGGAGCCTTCAGATGTTGTCAATGGTGAACCAATTATGTCAATACAATCATCCCTAATAACCTAATGGATGGTAAGGGCCTTCTTTGCAAGCGCAGGACTTTCTGGAGGAAGGTGCAGAAAGGGGCGGTGATGGTTGATCTACTGGCAGAGTCCAAGGAGTTAGCAGTGCTGAGCAGAACGGGAAGGCGTTCAGCATTATCAGCCCGCAACAGGTGCACTAGGTGGGAAGGTCAGCGAGCAAGGAGGATGGGGCAGTTATGTTTGGTTGCTTCTAAGGATGTAGCACAATGTACCTTGATGTGCCCTTCAAAGGAAGCTTATCCAAAAGGGAGTCAAGGCTGGCAAGTTAGGAGAGTAGGAAGATAGAGGAGTATTGAAGGGTTGTGGCAGAGATTTGGAAGGAGTGAGGTTGGGGGGGAGCGGGTGGTATGGTTGTGCAAAGTACCCAAGAGGGGAGAAATGAAAGGGAGGCCTGTCTGGGTAACAGGAATGTGGGGAAATAGGAGAAAGGGTACAAAGAACAGTACAGCACAGGAACAGGCCATTCGGCCCTCCTAGCCTGCGCTGATCTTGATGCCTGTCTAAACTAAAACCTGCACTTCCGGGGACCGTATCCCTCTATTCCCATCCTATTCATGTATTTGTCAAGATGTCTCTTAAACGTTGCTATCGTACCTGCTTCCACCACCTCCCCCGGCAGCAAGTTCCAGGCACTCACCACCCTCTGAGTAAAGAACTTGCCTCGCACATCCCCTCTAAACTTTGCCCCTCTCACCTTAAACCTCTGTCCCCTAGTAACTGACTCTTCCGCCCTGGGAAAAAGGTTCTGACTATCCACTCTGTCCATGCCACTCATAACTTTGTAAACCTCTATCACGTCGCCCCTCCACCTCCATCGTTCCAGTGAAAACAATCCAAGTTTATCCAATCTCTCCTCATAGCTAATGCCCTCTAGACCAGGCAACATCCTGGTTAAACCTCTTCTGTACCCTCTCCAAAGCCTCCACATACTTCTGGTCGTGTGGCAACCAGAATTGCACGCAGTATTCTAAGTGTGGCCTAACTAAGGTTCTGTACAGCTGCAGCATGACTTGCCAATTTTTATACTCTGTGCCCCAACCGATGAAGGCAAGCATGCCATATGCCTTCTTGACTACCTTATCCACGTGTTGCCACTTTCAGTGACCTGTGGACCTGTACAGCCAGATCTGTCTGCCTGTCAATACTCCTAAGGATTCTGCCATTTACTGTATACTTCCCACCTGTATTAGATCTTCAAAAATGCATTACCTCACATTTGTCCGGATTAAACGCCATCGGAGAAGAGAAAGGAAAATGGCAGTAGCAGTAATGGGCAGTCTGCCAGCCAAAATACCCACACAAATGGGCACAAAAAACTCAGGTTACATGGGTATGGCAAAGATTAGTGATAGACATGTCCTGGTTGTAAACAGAAGATGGGGGGAGCCATTAAGTAAGAGTCCAAAATTAAAGTCAAAAGTCCTGTGCTGAGATGAAGTTGATAATGTAGACCTGGTAAAGCGAATCTGAAGCACCAATGAACCAATATCCCGGTTTGGAGATGGGTATGGAGGGCAAGTGAGTCCAGGAGCTGCCTGAAGGACAGAGCATCGATGATGCACTGCTATAGGTTTACCCCTGGAAAACAGAGAGCCGAGGATGCATAGAGAATTGACCATGAACCAGCATAGTTGATCAGGGGTCAAACAAAGGCAAGAATGGCTTTGATGATGTTTAGTGCACCAGCAGAGGTATCTCAGCGACAAGATAATCAGGCAGAAAGTGACCGCAAACGTCATTTGGTAGCAGTATGCAGACCGAGAACCAGCAGGAAAGGATCAGAGCTCGTTCTGCATAAAGTGAAAGATTCCCAACGGGAGCAGAGGACTGAGGATACAGCAGCAGGCCAGATACTAGAATCTAGACGGCCCATTAGGGAATAGAGTCTCCGTAAATAAACAGAATAAAGCTGAAAAATCAGCGGTAGTCAGTTGTGCAGCAGGTAACAGCAGCAAGTGGAGGATGGACTGTCAGCTGGAAAAAGTTAATGTAAAACTTGAAACCATTTGCATACCAGAGCATAGTCACAGCAGCCGTGCAAATTGTCCAATAGAGCAGCCTAGTCCAATGGTAGAGGAATCTAGGAGTTTCTGAAATTAAAATTCCAGCCATTGATAAGAGCACAGTGAAAAAGGCGGCCACGGGATGGATAAGGGGCTCTACAGAGCTGGCTTTCAACTTGTAACTTGAATTTTTGGTTGAAATGTGGCCGCTGTTGGAGCCTAAGGATCATGAGCAATGAAAGAGGAACTTGGGGAAGAAAGAGTAAAAGATGACAATGAATGGTGAAGGATAAAATTGTAAAAGAGAGGAGCTCCATTATGGAGCTGCCATCCCAGGAGCTACCTTGAGAAAGATTAAATGCATTTAAATTGTAAACCTTTACAAGAGTTATTTACTTTTGCAGTATTTCCAGTATCATTCACCAGCAGAATGATAATGCACCAGATAATTTTAATAGTCTGCAGCAAGATGGTCATTTTGCTTTCATCTCCAATGAAATAAATGCCTATTTCAGTTCCATTGGAAGATGTCACCCACAGCAGTGAATTATGATTATCCTTAAATATAACAAATCAGCATTGCATACTCGAAAGGATAGGTCTTCGGGTTGAAATACCAAAGGGATTTGCAGTATTATTGGCAAACAATGCCTGTTTAAACACTACTATATTTAACTGGCAATTGAAGTTGCTTCATATCATCGCAGACCCTGAGAAATCATATCATTATAATAGCAAATCAACAAGCGCATGGGTAAGGCTTCCACTGCTATGTCCAGACTGGCCAAGAGAGTGTGGGAAATGGCGCACTGACACGGAACACAAAAGTCCGAGTGTATCAGGCCTGTGTCCTCAGTACCTTGCTCTATGGCAGCGAGGCCTGGACAACATATGTCAGCCAAGAGCGACGTCTCAATTCATTCCATCTTCGCTGCCTCCAGAGAATACTTAGCATCAGGTGGCAGGACCGTATCTCCAACACAGAAGTCCTCGAGGCGGCCAACATCCCCAGCTTATACACACTACTGAGTCAGCGGCGCTTGAGATGGCTTGGCTATGTGAGCCGCATGGAAGATGGCAGGATTCCCAAAGACACATTGTACAGCAAGCTCGCCACTGGTATCAGACCCACCGGCCGTCCATGTCTCCGCTTTAAAGACGTCTGCAAACGCAACATGAAGTCCTGTGACATTGATCACAAGTTGTGGGAGTCAGTTGCCAGCGTTCGCCAGAGCTGGCGGGCGGCCATAAAGACAGGGCTAAAATGTGGCGAGTCGAAGAGACTTAGTAGTTGGCAGGAAAAAAGACAGAGGCGCAAGGGGAGAGCCAACTGTGCAACAGCCCCGACAAACAAATTTCTCTGCAGCACCTGTGGAAGAGCCTGTCACTCTAGAATTGGCCTTTATAGCCACTCCAGGCGCTGCTTCACAAACCACTGACCACCTCCAGGCGCTTATCCATTGTCTCTCGAGATAAGGAGGCCCAAAAGAAAAAAGAATAATAGCAAATCATTTTCTGTCTGTTGAATGAGAATACTGAGTATAAGTGCTAACTATTCCATTAAGATTTCTTTATCTAATTTGCCATCAAGGCATTTCGTTATATTCTCAAACTGTTGAAAAACTTCTTTTGAATTTCAAGTATTTATGAAATACAAAGTTCTTGAAAAGAGCCATTTTGAGGTTCGTAGATTTAAATGAACAAAGATAATATTTACATAGGATTTGCATCCCCTCAAACAAATCAAGCTATCAGTCTCTTCACTAAATTTTAATAGGTGCATACTGCATTTAGAAGGAAGATATTTTGCATTTTCCCATTTAAGTGTTTGCGCTTGTACTTTAGAGTAGGATGGAGTCGCATATTTTCGTTGTCACTTTTTGTGGAGCATGTGGTGCTGGGAATTGAAGAAATTGACAAGAGGCTGCAGAACCTGGTTGCAACATATGCTGATTGCCTTGGAAAGGTATCCCATTGTGTTTTATGTATCTATGATTATAGGAATAACTTAGTTGTATTCATGGAAGTTTATGCATCTGCAGTTCCCCTTTGCTAAAGAATGAAGACCATACAGCACGGTTAAATTCAAAGCCGTGCAGCATCCTATATATTGGTAAGCTAGTGACCTAAAAGTAATATTTTTTTTACATTAATTCATCAAGGCAAAAGATCAGCCCAGTGACGAGCACGATCTTTATGCATGTCTGAATGTTAACCTGATGTTTTTGCACTAAATGTGTGTCTGTCCTATCTTTGGGTAGGCTTCTATAATAAATAGTGTTTCTATTAGTAGTGAAGTACACACAACTTGATTATTTAAAAATTTCAGCTGATGTAAATCAGTAGAAATAGTTCACGTTTATTTATGACCTGTACTTGATGCCTTTTTTACTTTTACAGTGTCTGCAGAGCAACTCAGATGTAAGAACTCGAGGTCCCTTTCAGGCTGTGATTAAGGTTCTAAAGGATTGTAAAGACAAGGCGGGACAGGTGTACTGTAGGTAAGAGATTTTGTACCGTAATGATGAGGTATGTACATTAAAGCTACAAGTGGCTATAGATTGGTGTCTTTCCTGCATCTGCCATTGGCCTTGGGTCCCCTCAAGGTCGTGGATCAATGAGATAATCCAGAGGGTTATATTTCCATTTTGGAAAGTCTCTCCGCAACTTTAGAAGATTCCTTCCTTGGTATAGTTGAGATTCCTCACTCTAAAGAAGGTAGATCTAAGTCTATTTAATTATATTTAAGTCGGGTATTTGCAACATGAAATCAGGTAGAACACTTTTGAAAGTTTGTGACACAAGATTTCTCCTTTCAAACAAGATATCATCTAGGGGTTTTTGAGTCAGGTTTTTAGTATTTAACAAATTAGAACCTTGTGGGGATAAAGCAAATAAATGAAGAAAGAATAATTTCAAATGATCTCCCTAGCAATAATCTCTTGGGCAATTTGGTCTAGAAGTGACATTTGCTCTGTGTCCATTTTGAAGCATTCTTTTGATCATTCCTTAGTGCAGCATTCCCAATTTTACCTTGGAATACAGTTGTGCTTCTGCTAATCTTTTTCTGGCTTCCTTAATTCAGATAGCATCTAGACCAAAATCAGAAACCTTAAAATAGTAACCAACAGAGCTGTTAGCGTGGACTTCCCTCAATTATCTTCTTAACAACTCTGCATTTAATTTAATTTTAATGTTGTCTTTCTGCTTCATTACAGATATGGTCTGAGACAGTGTCCAGTTTGCTTAGGAGAGCTCAATAATCCCGTCTTGCTTCCATGCGATCACATTTACTGTCAATACTGTTTAAAGCTGTGGCTTGTTCCAGGTCAGATGCACTGCCCAGTCTGCTGTACTGATTTGGATGATGGTTATGTAATAAAGGTATCAGAAGAAATAAGGTACGCTTAAGAAGTTGGAGAAAAATGTATGATTGCAATATTTTTGTTATTTGGAACAATTTTTAAAAAAGGAGTGCAGCCATCTAGATCCTAATAACATTAATGTATGTGGATCAGGAATTTCATGATACTCTGGTTGTCATTACAGTTTTGCAGTTGCTAGTTTGGAATCATGAACCAGATTGCAAACTTATTGCAGCATTGGTTTAGACCATTTAACCAAACAGTTGCTTTCTTTTTAAGAAATCCTTTATAGCTGCATTACTGTTACTTTGTGAATCCTCGCATACGCTTGGTCTTCAATTGTGTAAGTGAGGCTTAACATTCTAATTTATGGTGCAAGTATCTCATTCAAGTGAAATACCACTAACAAAAGAACAAAAAATTCTGTTTTAAAATGATTTTTAATTAAAATTAAGAGTCAGTTGTTTAATGCATCAAATTTATTTGATTTCCCCACTCCAGTAGATGCACATTTTGTTTATAAAAACAAAACCTGTCAGAGCCCAAAACTGTATTATTCACACCAATATTTTGATGTTTCCCCAAATAATTTACACTAGTTTTAAGATCTTTAATGCAAAGCAATGCCCTCTTAATGTACCAATTAAGGCAGCATTATGTTCACTTCTGCACTTTCATTTTCTGCATATCACATTGATTTGCATGCAATCTGAAAGAAAATACCATTTTCTGGATTCCTTCTAAAAGGTACAGCTGCAGGGTGTATGATAAAATGGGAACCGTTCTATGTGACTGCTTACATTTGCAGCTGTATGTTTATTTTCTCATGAATTTTCATTAATGTGTGCGCCTTGCTGTTACAGAGAAGCTGTTGGAAAAAATGCCATGTTCCGCAAGAGGTGTGATGCATTTTTCATAGCTCTGGTTTCCATGGTCTGCTTCAAAGATAATTCACCGCCAACAGAAGAAGTAGTTGCTGATCTTCTGTCACTACTGGTTATTCAAAAACCGGTGTTGAACAACTTCCCAAGCGCAGGTCAGAATACTTTTTGGAAATGTCATATTTTCTCTGAAGTGAGGTGAGGTGGGGCGATAGTGTTTCTGGTCTCCCTAATCCCTTCCCCATTCCACCCTTCTCTCCGGATGATATTGACTTATTCCTGGAATTGGATTCCCTCCATTACTTCAACGGTGTCAGCCATGGCTGAGTTGGTAGCACTCTTGCCTCTGAGTCATTAGGTTGCAGGTTCAAGACCCAATGCAGGACTTGAGCATAAAAATCAAGGCTGACATGCCCATGCAGTTATTGAGGGAGTGCTGCACAGTTGGAGGGGCTGTCTTTCAGGTGAGATGCTAAACCAACGTCCCATCTGCCCTCTCGGTTGGATGTACAGAGGAGCTTAATGTGGATGTTGCCAGGATTGGAGAATTTTAGCTATGTGGAAAGATTGGATAGGCTGGCTTGTTCCCTTTGTAATACAGGAAGCTGAGGAGAAATTTAATTAAGGTGTATAAAATTGAGGGTCCCAGAGCGAGTGGATAAAAAGGACTTATTTCCCTTAGAGCGGTCAATAAGCAGGGGCATAGATTTAAAGTAATTGGTAGAAGGAGTTGAAGAGAAATGTTTTCATCCAGAGGGAGGTAAGGGTCTGGAAATCACTGCCTGAAAGGATGGTAGAGGCAGAAACCCTCAATGCATTTAAAAAGTGCTAGCATATATACTTGAAGTTCCATAACCTATGAGGCTACGGACCAAGAGCTGGGAAGTGGGATTAGACGGGATAGCTGTTTTTCTGCCAGCAAAAGCTTGATTGGATAAATAGCCTCCTTCTGTGCTGTAAATTAGTTTCACTGCTGACAGAATCTCAACAATGAGTATTTAAGGCTATTCCCTCTGGATTGAATCGCAGGCAGATCCGATCCTAGGCCTACTCTGCATCCATACAACAACTTGCAGCAGTGATCACTGAATAATGCTCAGGATGTGAGCCCTAGTCAGTTTTCCTTTCCCTAGCACAGTGATCCTGAGATCATTTGTACCCCATCCCCTATTTTCCCCCTGGTTGAGACCTTGAACCAAACTTCAGATCTTCCTGAATTTTACAGTTCATACTCATTGAGCTGTCAGGCCAGGCCCTCCCTCTTTCATTTCATAACCATTGTCACTGTTAATTCATGGTAACAGGAGGTGTGATGAAGGATTCTGACTTTGATGAAATATCATATGTGAGATGTGTTTGAATAGTCTCAGTAGTGTTTCTAGTGATCATGGGAACATAACACAAAACTGTCCTTGATTTGTACTAAATTTATACTCTGTCAGAGAATCCAAAAGATGTTTGGGTTGAGAAATGGAAAGTTGCGGTAGTAATAGGTGAGCATCTGAGGTTAGGGTGAAATGTTGTTGGGGTAGTCGAGGGAGCTTTCCTTTGCATGTGTCTGTGCTTTATCTGGCTAGGTAATGCTTGATGCTGATAGTGTGTACCTGAAATGGCAAGTATTCTTTTACCCAGCAGTGGCAACCTTCACCTTCAATAGCCCAAAATTCACAATAAAAGGTAGTGGGGAGATAATTGACCAGGCAAAAGGGGGTGAGTTGGGAAGACATATAAGTGACTCCATTGGTTCACTTCAGCATAGTCACAGAAGTGAGTGTGTCTGTGTGTATATATAGCACAGCCAGCGAAAGTGTTCAGAAATGCGAAGTTTTTTTTTTCAGATGATACTTTCTTTGTAATGAGTATTTTGTAACAGATTTGATATTGTGACTCATTTCTGTGGAGATGATATGCCTAATGACATTCTGCTAGTGTTGTCCATTGGACGTTTTGCTGTTTGGAGTCACCCTATGAAGCCGTTTTCATTGCAGGAAAAAAGAACTAACCTACAATAATCAGTTCAGTTAGATGTTTCACCTGGCCTGGTGGAAGCTGCTGAAACTCCTTTGTCCTGCAACTTTCAACTCCAACCAGAAGTCAGCTTGCTGGGAACCAAATGCTCCAGTTGCCCAACTTGTACCATCTTAACCATCAGCATTATAAAGCATATTATAAGTCTTGTATCTGTTGCAAACATTCCACTATTAACTTCCTTTTCTTTATACGTCAGTTATTTTTCTTTTGTTTTTCTTTAGATCATCAGTATTATACCAGAACCCTTTCACCGTTTGATGACTCAGTTGATCGAAATCCTGTTGTTCGTTCCATAGTACTTAAACTGCTGTTAAAGTACAGGTACAAGCTATTGATAGAGAGTTTGTAGCATTTTGCTCATTTGTTTTCTTTGTTGTAAAACTGGAAACAATTATGAAAGAGGAGTAGTGTTGATCATTAATTGAGCACCTTGCCATTAATCTCACTGCAAACCCTAGTCTCAAATGCAGCTTGTATGATAACTGTAGGCAGTGAATAGGGGTTTTAGGAAATTAACTGCAACCATATTCTTTAGTGAATAGTTTCAAATGGGAATGGTATTTATTAGTAGATGGATTAAGATATTTCAGAATACAACTCTAATGCCATGACTTGATTGGTGTAATTTCAAACTTTTAATTCTCTGAGTCAGCATCAGTTTAATGAATGTAGAGATTCTGTTTTGAGTATGTTTCAGCAGAGCTGATAAACCTTTTCCATTTAAGTCTCTCTCCTGAAAACAGCAGTACATGATCTTTAGTTCTTTATAAAAGGCAGAATGGAAGGATCAGAGAGTTTATTCAATCATTGTCCATCTCCCTATTGTTCTTTGGCAGTTTCAGTTCTATGTTGCAGTTTCATGGACATATACCAGATTTCATGGCCTTCTTTAGTCCCTCAAACAGATTTCCTAAAAGTTTCATTCCAGGGGATATCCAAGATGACTTAGATGTGATTTTTTTTTTTGTAAAGTCATCAGCTTAACTTGAATGTATTTACTTATTTCAAAAATAGCTGTCATTTTTTATTTTGTAAATTTTTGAGTATTTTTTAATGTGAATTGTGTGAGTTGTATCATCTAATGTGTAGGCATGTCATTGAATGGTTTTCTTTCCAAGATGAGATCACTCCCATGGAGTTCCTTAATGGCTTCTTCTGCCATATTTTGTTTGTAGTATTATCATAATTTTCAACCTCATCCACGAAGGTAATTATTTAAATTTCCTCTGTATTTAACACTATGTTCTACTTTTCCTTCCAGTTTTGATGACATTAAGGATCACCTTCAACAGTATCTTTCTGCAGTTCAAAAAACAAACATTCTTGATCAGGAAGATCAGACTGAACTCTATGCACTGTTTTTGAGCTGTTTGGAGGTATGCTTGTTTAAACTCATTGGAATTAGGTTAAAGCAGTAAGCAGCTTGTATCACAAGTCAGATTATCCACCGCCTAAATATTCTGCGCACATTCCAAAATGAGTTCTTAGTTCTTTAACTCTTATAAACATAATGGGAAGAATTGCAGTCCTGTATGATGCAATGATGTAAAGTTGGTCTATGGAATGCAAAAATTATTTTCTGTTGTATTAGCTCAGTAGTAGCACTATTGCTTTTGAGCCAGAAGGTTGAGTTCAAGTCACAATTCAAATTATAAGTACATAATCGAGGGTGACACTTGAGTATAGTACTGGTGGTGCACTATTGGAGGTCCCATCTTTCAGGTGAGACATTAAACCAAGGCCCCATCTTCCCTCTCAAGTGGACATAAAAGGTCCTTCAGCACTATTTTGAAGAATAGGAAAGTTCCCTGCCAATTGTTATCTTTCAACCAACATCAATAAAACAAAGTATTTTGTTGTTATTACATCGCTATTTGTGGGACCTTGTTGTGTGCAAATTGTCTGCTGTGTTTCCTGCAGTACAAAAGTGACTGACTACACCAAAAGTACTGCATTACCTGTAAAGGACTTTGGAATGTTCTGAGGTCATGAAAGCTGCTATATAAAATGCCTTTGTTCTTCTGACAAAAAATAAAATAGTTAAAGGATAAATTCACTTAAAGAACACAATTTAGAGAAATGGCATCGCAGTATTGCCTCCCTATGACTAAAATGATTAGTTGAAAAAATCAGTGATTCAGAAACAATATTATTAACCAGTTGTTTTCCCTCTCTTCAGGATTCTATATATGAAAAATCCCAGTTCTGCACAGTGCAAGAAAAAGTTGCTTATCTGACCCAAGAGAGCTATTTCCTTCAGATGTGTATTAAACTTAAGCGTAATCAAACTTCAATAGAAACTTTACAGATAATTGCCAGAATCCGACTTTGCTTTGACATGGCTTCTCAGCTTCTGTGTGAATCACATGACACATTTGGTAATGTTGGTTTTAATTTAAATAATGTTTTGATAGTATTCTATCTGTTATCCTTCCACCTCCCTCTTTGAACATGTGTATATTGTCCAGCTGGACTAGTCAACAAAATAATCACGAGTCAAATCTGGACTCTCCAAATTGGTCAGTTAGTAAAGTGCGTAACGTGGTACTGTGATTTGCAGAGCAGGAAGGTTTTCACTTCTGGTCTATGCAAGGTTATCTGCTATCAGCTGGGCAAGCAATGACAGTAAGGATGTTATAGTTGACTTTAATGTGCATGGGCTAGGAAAAGGATGCGTCAGTCATGAGAGCTGCCAGTATGGTGAATAACCTGATACTGTCTAGACTTGTGTGAAGAATGACTTGGTTGAGTACAGTACTGTTGCTGCTTATTCAGTGTATGACATCAGAATGAAAGTGATTGGCAAATGTAAATACTTTTTTATATTGGCTCATGTTGAAAATTGATAATTCATATTTCCAGCTATGAATTCAGAATATGTTCGTACAAAAGAGGCTTTTCTGCAGCAGATAAAGCATGTGCTTCTTTCTCGTGGAAATGATTGGTTCTGGATTTATCTTGTGCGAAAACTATGCAGTCTAAGTGGAATGGAGTTTGTCCAGCAGCTTTCGATGGATGATCGATTTTTATGGCTATTTCCAGAGGAAATTATTCAACAGGTACAAAACCAGAAATCTTTTTATATCATGGTGGTTTGGTTGAGATCAGTTATAAGTGTTGTTTGTTTCTCAATGAATGATGACCTAAAAACATTTTTCTACAGTTATCTACATGCCCTGAAAGATAAGTGATAAATAGTAATAGCACTTATCTGGCAAAATATTGTCATGAAATTTTATATTGAAACTACAAATGTGGGTATCATTGATTTATATTCTATCAACACCAAAATGAAATGTCAAAAATATAAATTGTTTTCAGTGTAGGACCATAGAGAATACCACATTGAATAAAGTCTCTCGAAATCTGGGAAATTTTTGAAAATGAGTGTTCGAATGATCCAGAGTCCCCTGGAATGGGGAATCTTGCACGATGGCCTGTTAAACCTTTTTCCTCACCCATCAACTTGAAAATGTTAACCAATGAGATTTAGAAATTGAGAAAGAAACACAAGAAATTCAGAGAAGGAAATAGGGTGAAGTCGAGTCAAATCAGATACAGAAATAGAGGGAAAGAAAGATTGAGTTGAGAGAGGAGAAAAGGAAAAGCAAGAAAAAATTAAAATTTACAATGACAAAAATCTCTAACAATTTCCGGAGAATTTAGAAATGTGTGTCCCCAATCTGAATTGTTCCTTTTCTGGGTTAGAGCGGTTGAATGGTATTGCAGGAATATAAATGTTGCATTAACAAGATACTTCAGCTAAGTTCATGCCCTGAATTTGAGTGTTTAATTGACAATTAATGTGCAAATTACAGCAATTTCAAGGCACTCATGAGGTGCTTGAAGGCAAGCTGCTGTTTTAGCAAGGCTAAGATAGAGTGGCACAAATAGTCCCGAACCTTGTGGAAATTCACAATTCATGGGGTATCTTCTAAATACAAGTTGCTGGATGATTTACACAATGTATATTTTAGCAGTACGCCCTAGGTCAGTGTTTTTTTATTATAGGTGGGATCATTAGTTTTAGCAGTAACTAGCCAATTAACAACTCACTGGTTTGCATCAGCCCATCTTTTCTCTCTGTCTTGTCCCCTCATTTGGCAATTGTGGAACTCATGGCTGGGCTGCTAGAAGGACTATGTTTTAGATACTGAGAGGGAGTAGGACAGCACAGACTGGTTGTTCAGTTCAGTCATGCGTCTTGCTTTCCAATTACAGGCTAGTATTTGTGATAATAGGAGAAATGCATAACCTGGACTATCTCAACCAGAGAGGGCTGCATGTTTCTGGGATGGATGGTGTACTTATGGGGAAAAAAATGAGAACATTTTCCTCTGTCTTACACCATGTGAAAAAGTGAACTCCAACGCTCCAGTGTATGATAAACATCAAGTTGATGCAAGATTAGTTTCAAATGGTGCAGCTACATGTTATGTACATGGATTCTAAAATCAGTATTCTGGCCTTAAAACATTGTAGTTGCAGGAGTAATCCACTATATTCCATTATAGTCAAATTCCTGATAAAACAATCATTATTATTTGCTTTCATTTATTCTGGTGTAACAGAAAGTTATACTGGTATAGTTATATCCTTGGATTAAAATGACCATTTTGGGCCACATCATGTCAGTCTTGGTTCGGTAGTGACACGCAACAGTAAGTTGTGGTTTCAAGCCTCATTCCAGAGTCTTGAGCACCTAAGTTAGACTGATCTACAGTGCAGTATTGAAGGAACACTGTACTGTTTACTATTCATAAATTTTTTTTAGCTGTGAATTGGAATAAAGGACAAGTTTTACAAGTATGTCAAAGGTCAGTAACTGCAATATGCATATTTACTATCCAGTTTGAGGGCAGATAACCTGAATGACCAATGTCATTTGAAAGTTGTCTGTATCATATAATTACTTTACGTTAAAAGTGCACCTTTGCTAACAGGTGATAGATTTGTCTTGGACATAAATTGGTTAGTCTGTAGTACAATCTTAGTTAGTGACCTACAGTTTGTAACTGAATAATACATGCAGTAACAACCGCTCAACTTTTTGCAGAAAAGCTTTTTGTTAATCTTCTCAGAGATGAATAGGAATCGACAGTGATGGACTGAAATATAGGCATAAGTGAATTTAAGAGAATCATTTTATTGGAAGAACTGAAGGGCGCTCTTTATTTGTAATTGTGTTTATCTAATTTTGTCACTAGCTTTGATGAGGAAATGACATCTTGTCGATGAGAGATTCTGTTTCTGCATTTTAGAATCCAGGACCTGGTTTAACAGCCTGTCAAGATGAATAAAGTAGTCTTGGCTACCTATTGTTAAACTCTGTCCCACTCTGCTTTTTTGTTTTACATGACTCTTCTGAAATACTATCTGTTTCACCCTATAAAATTCTCCTGATTTGGATATCACTGCCTTTTTGTTGGCTGCCCTTCATCAGACACATATTACAAGTGGGTGGAGAAGTTTCACAAACAGAGACGATCACGGGTTAAATTGTCTCGTGACAACAGCAGCATGAGAAATGGTCCGTCTTCCTATTGCTGGTTTTTCTACTGCCTCACCTCAATAACCACAATAACAATCCTGTCCTTGATTTTCATAGTTTATTGTATGAATTTGCACTCCTGACACAGCGTGAATCAGCAGAGGTCATCCAATAAAGTCTATCTACCACCCTGTGACATGACGTAGCTAGCTCTAGTCTGTCGTCAAAAGTAAATCGCATTGGCATTGCATACTATCTTGCTTGCTAGCTAGCTAATAGTCATTCTGCTCTTTATTGATATATGCTTAGCTACTTTATTTTTAGGGAGAAATGTATTTTAAATCAGACTGTGTTCTGATGGCATTAGATTGGCTATACACTTTTTATATACAGCTTAATTGCCCCCATGTCTGTGGCTGAGTCAATAATTTTGTCAAATGTCTGTGGTGAAACATGATGTCTATCCCTGCTCATAATCAAATAGCCTGCCAGCAGCAATGCTCACCCATAACAAATGGTCACTTGGATGAAATTCTGGAAGGGTATAAGTTCCCATAGAAACATATCCAGCAACATTCAATGGCTGAGAGATGGGGATTACATTGGGCAAAATAATTAGAAGTAACAGTTGTAACATGGAGAAATATTGTATCATTGGTAAAAGTGACTTTGCTCTGTTCTGTTCTTGTTTTCAGAGAGATCAACCTGGACAAATTGATCGTTACCTTGTGTATGGTGAAAATTATAAACTTATTCGCGATGCAGTAGGCAGGGCTAGTCTTGAATGCAAGACTGCAATTATAGCTGAAGCTCAAAAGGTATGAGACGGAACATCTGAAAACAAGATAACACACTGAAGTCAGGGGCAATTTTTGCCTTTCATTGAATAATAGCACCCAAAGCTAACAATTTAACATTACGAAAAGCTACCTATCAATATGTTACTTGATAAATGTTGGACTTTAGTTGGTTGATTTTTAACTTCTTTCTCATTCAGTTCAACTTATTGACTTGGAAATTAGATTGTGGGTTAATAATGTATGAATGCTTAACACATTCACCTGAAATTTCTCTGCCCAATGTTTAAGTGGAGGCATTAACCCATTAAAAAAAATAATTAGGTTACTGGCTCTGCTAAAGTAACACAAGATTTCATACATTATTGTCGCACAATGTAATTTGAAGGCCACTTTCTTTATGTATAAATAACTGAATGTAGGCCTTGGAGAAAAAAATCTTTAAAACAATTGGAACACTCAGCTGTGCTGTCTTTTGTAATTATTTGTGTTATTTTATATGAAGGAATTGCTAGTTTAAGTCCCTGAAACTGATATCTGATGGACATAGAATCATTGGTGCAAGACTGCTTTTACATGACCGGCTCACTTTTTACTGATTTATGTCGAGGTAGCTTATAACTTCTAGCAGAAAGCTGGTGGGATACTACAGTTGAAACTTCTCTGTCATAGGAATGAAGACCCTGCAGGTGAACAACTGAGAAGATTGGGTTTAGCTATGATGACCTTCACTGTCAAATAATCAGCTAACTGTCATTGTTAGAATGTACATTTTCTTGGGTTAAAGGGGGTTCATGATGTCGAGATGTATCTGTCAAATACATATACGTGTCTCATTAGCTCCCTTTGAACTTAGTGAACTTTGTGTAGCCCATGAAAATGTGCAGCCCAATAGCCAAAATCCACATGTAAGGAATGGCTGAAATGCTAGACAGTGCCAGCATCCATTAAACTCTGATCATGTTTAAGTTATAACCACCAGAAGGAGTAGGATGAAAGGGAAAATATTGGGATATTATGCAATTTGTTTCATTAGATTTACTATTTTGCTTAATGGTACTGCGTAGAACTTGCTTGGTATCTTTTTCTAGAGTGATGGCTGGTTGCTATGTGTAAATTGGTACTTCAGTAGAGTCTGCTAATACAGTTTGAAAATCAGATATTTCAAATGTACCTACACATCCACAGTTTGCTCATAGCTTTAGTCATTATTTGAAAAGTCAAATTGATTATGTATATTTAACAGTACCAAGCCAAATGTTAGCCCAGGATTATTATAGCAATTATGCTATGATAAAATAGAATTATAGCTGTTCCCAGCCTGAGAAAGAGGTGATTGGGTTTGGTTCTGCCCACCCTGAGGAGGAAGGGATGGAGTTTATAAGTAAAACTCCAGAAGATCCTTTGGAGAGGTAGGCAGAAGATAATCTGCTGTTGTACTTGCTGACTTTTTATTATTGGTTATTATTAAATACACTCCATTCTATATACATGTTTCAAGTTTAGCCTGGAAGAAGTTGAAGACTTTGTCCCAGCATTTCCTGGCTCATGCTTAGAGAAATGACACTGAAATTAATGCCGATTACTGTACCGATCTTGCTGACAAAGTTACACCAAAGTTTCCTGCAGAGCTTATTTGCCTATGCTTGAAAGTAAAAACTGTCGTAAAACAAGTCCAAATGCATCGCCACCAAATAAGGGTAATTGCAAGTGGGCTGCTGTCATCTGTCATGGCACCTCACTCTCTGCCTCCTGCCTCTGCTGGTCCTCCTCCTCTTCCATTATTATGCAAGAGAGTTGTACCCATTGGGAAGGCCATTCTAACTGTTTAGTCTTCAGTTATGCTGATTATTAGGTGACTTCAAGCCATGCTGTGCCTAAATCTTTGAGCCATAAACTAAGTAAGTCACTGGCTTACATACGCCAAACTCGTGAGCTTGTCTTTTGCGTGGGGGGTGTAGATCATATAAATGAGTGGCAAACGGTTTTAGCAGACTTGTCTTGGAGTAGCACAAATAGAGAAATTTGTACGTACTGATGTTTCTGCATAAAATCGGCACAAGTCAACTACTGGAAAATTTCTTTAACGGAATTGGTGCAACGCTGCTGTTACGCCAATAAGTTCCCGGAAATTCCGGGGTTTTATCATCTGATGCTGATATTAGTCTTAATATTATGAACAAAGTTTCTTCTCCGTAGGCTCAGCCCAACTATAACACATTTATTAGATATTTCTTACTGACCTGTATAATACATTATTTTGCTTTAAGGTAAACTTGACCAGAATTATTTTTCTTTAGGATTGCAAATGCCCTTTTAGTGAGCAAGAAGTTCACATGATCCTTGCAATATTCCGGGAGATCACTATTTTGCATGCATCGAGCAGTCCATATGTTCATCCAAAACAAGCTGTAAGTCTGGATAATAAGAATGAAATGTTTTATTCTTAAAATGATTTCGTATTTAGGAAAGCTTCTGGGATAGGTTGCTGTTCTATTCTTCTGTTAAGTATTTGTGATTAAAGGGTGTTCGTAGTAGGGAATGGCACGCCTCATTTTGTTTGCACTCTTATCAGTTTTGAAAAGTCCCAGGTCAAGTAAAGCATGGCTAGGTATACAGTAACTCCTCTAATCCTAAGAAGAGCAATCTGAATGTTTGCCATTATATGAATCTAAAATTTTCCCATACCAGCCATCCTTGCATCCTCTGAGATTGCTGATAAATTAACTGTTTGGTTCTGCAGAGCTTCTCCTACTAGAAATCTGATTGGGACTTGCAACCCTCAGAGAAATTTTGTCAGTTCCTGGATGGATTCTATCCCAGATCCCTGAGATGAAAGGACAGTGTTCTAACATGCGACATAGTGCATCCAATATAAAAAGAATCCAGTATTTCATTTATTTGAAATGATGCAGAGAGAACAGAGAAGTCTTCCGAAGGAATATTAACACTTTTTAATGAATCACAATCCATGATTAAAATTGATGTCTCTGATTCTCGTGATACATTCTCTATTTATGTGAGCTAACTTCAAATTCTAATGCCGACTGACATCTGTACTTGGGTTTCACCTACATGATAAATTTGCCATTTCATGGCACAATCACCTACAGGCGAGCAAATAGCAGTCCCTATATCATTCAAACACACCTAACAGAGACCAACACCGACATCAACAAAGGAGAAAAAAGTAGATTATGGGGAAGGTGGAATAAAGATGTGTTTAATTTTTTTTTTTACAGTATTCTGTACTAACACGTTCAGAGATGCAATACCAACATTTGGAGTGGAAGGAGTGAGTTCAACTGTATAACTAGCCATTCTAGCCTATTTAATCTCTGTAAATACAACATTTTTAAATGTGGATAACGATGCATTTTAATCATGGAGCCTTTTCAGGAATTGCCCTAATTTGTTGTTGCAGAGCTCCTAGCAAAGAGTGGCATTAAGAGATTGGGAACCAATAGTTTGCCTGCTCTCTCGAGGAGTGTGGAGGGGAGAATAAAGTTTTATCTTATGTGCCATCTGATCATAACTTTGTTATTGTACAGCTGTCAAGTTCCCTCATCCAATGTGTTTACTGTTAACATTGAATTTAACACTGAACTCAGAAGCAGAGTATGCAAACACACCTTCGTTTTTCGATAACCAATTCATGTTTCTTTGAGATGGAGAAATTTCACTTCAGTCCTTAAGCTTTAGGACTTTGCTCCGTCACTAACATTTTATCATATTCCATTTTGCATTTTCTCTAGTGAATTTCATTGTTTATGTTTTTCAGCAATGTGATACTATTGAAAAGTACACAAAGAGTGAAATGCAGTTCGGTTCTGACATACTTAAGAATTTTGCCATTACATTAGTCAACAATGGCATTCCTGGACTTCAGATCAATGCTGAACAAAATAGCCTGCAGCGGACAATAATAGAAATAATCATTCACACAGCAGCTGTCTTCTTTTGTGGGAACAATGACATCCTGACTCCACTGCAAAATCTGGCACTCCATCCTGATATTATGGTGGTATGGTTTCTGTTCGTATTTTGTTTCAATATTTCCAGAAGTGAACGTCTTCACAAAAGTCTGCCTATATTAAACTTAATCATTAATGCATTAGTTGTATTGCTTAACTGTGTAAATCTGAGTTCCTACTTGCTTAGCAGGTTGAAAGTGAAAATAATGGCAGGTTTTCTCTTTCTAGACTTCTATTTACATTTTTCAAAAAGAATAAAGCAAACCTTGTTCTGAGCTGTGGATGCTGTACTTCCGATACTAAGGGACTCTGAACATCAAGAGTATAGCAGGAAATATTTATTTAGTATGAGGAACACCATGCAGCAAGATGAGCTTGACTAACCTATGTTTTCTCATCCTCCATCTCTTGTTCTTTGCTTGTTAATTAATATCTTAAATTTGTTTCTTTTCCCCTATTTCCACTTACTGCAAATTTCCTGCTTCTCTGCAAATTTCCTGCTTCTCCGCTGAAGGTGTTGATTGCTTGCTGGGATACAGTTCCATAAGTATCAGTTATTCCTTTGCACTCTGGAAAACTTGCCATACTTTGAGTAAGCATAGAGAATGAGTTTAGTTTAGTTTAGAGATACAGCACTGAAACAGGCCCTTCGGCCCACTGAGTCTGTGCCGACCATCAACCACCCATTTATACTAATCCTACACTAATTCCATATTCCTACCACATCCCCACCTGTCCCTATATTTCCCTACCACCTACCTATACTAGGGGCAATTGCTAATGGCCAATTTACCTATCAACCTGCAAGTCTTTGGCATGTGGGAGGAAACCGGAGCACCCGGAGGAAACCCACGCAGACACAGGGAGAACTTGCAAACTCCACACAGGCAGTATCCAGAATTGAACCCGGGTCGCTGGAGCTGTGAGGCTGCGGTGCTAACCACTGCGCCACTGTGCCGAGTGTTGGGCTATTCACCCATAGGAGGTATCAAAAATGACAGATCCTAACTGCTAACCCAACTAAGCTGAGCTATTTGGGAACAGCCAAGGGATAAAATTTGAGATCTGATTTGTACGTTTCAGTTACTCTCTACCTCAATAAGCTGAGCCACTGTAGGAACTAAAACATTTGTTTTTATATATGTTTTAATTTTTTATGGCCAAAAATGTGTCTTTTTTTTTAAAAAAAGGTTGTTTGAGTAAAAATGCTAGTGCATTGCATAATTAAATTCTCTTTTGGCCTTTTATCTGAACAGGTTGTAAAGTTAGTTTGGCATGCTGTGAATATATCAATTAGCTGATGCATAAAAATGAAGGAATAAGAAAAGACTCTTCCAGTTGACTTGGGTCATCCTGCTACTATTTATTCCATCCAGAGACTCTTTCATTTCAAAATCTGTATTGCCTCGAAATGATTGTCATAACATTAAAGAGTGAATGCTACATTTGTACAACATCCCCCGACTGCTATTTTAGCAGTGGTTACCCTATTTTACTTTAATGAGTTAATGGGCTTGGATGTTGTTCTAAAGACGGGTCCCCTGGCAGCAGGCCGGAAGGTGGGGGGAGACCTCCATTGCCGTCCTGAGGGGACCCATAAAATTCAACTCAGTGTTTCCATTAAAATAACTACAAGAATATTGGCTGGATATGCAAGGTTTTTATGCGCTCAAAGCCCAGATTTTGTGGTCAGTGGCAAAGCAAAAACACTCGCTGTTGTCTTGAAGATAGCCTTGTTGAGAGATCTAGCAGTCCATGTGACGAGAACTTTTCTTTTTGACGTGCAAGTGATGTAGTGTAATTTAATGAATATTCCCAGCATCGAGCTGTTGATGTCATCAAGCTGTCGAAGCTGCCAATCACATTAAAGAATTTTCAGTGACAGCCAATCAGGAAATGAAAGGCACAAATCAAATCACTTTTCAAAAATTTTACAGAGCAAAGTAAAAATTGGGACATACACTTGGGTGAAGGTAGAACCTGAAATATCATGAAAAACTTCAATTTTTAAAAAATTATTTTAAAAATCTAGTAATTAATCATAATGGAGACATTCCACAAATATAGAATCAGTTTTTCAACAGTAACAATTTCTAAGATTGCTGTTTTTTTAAAAAAAGATTGACCTCATTGAATAAGTCCTGACTTTTTACGGAAGTTCTAACAGCAATATGAGTGGAAAATAAGTTCTTGCCAGAATCAGTGGCTTTCAATGATTGCCAGCTTGGGGTTGAGTTAGTCCACAGCACAGCTTGGGACAGAGCAGTGAATGGCAGACCATAATTTAATTGTGGGGAATGCTGATTGTTCGCCTCCAAAATCCCAACAAATTCCAAGCCGGTATTTCCAACAGTAATTTTTATGCTTATATCTCCTACTCTGTTGTATCAAGAATCTGAAAACTTAGAAATAGGTCTTTAACCAAATGGTGATTGGCACCCTTCACATCAAGCCTGCACTAGGTAGCAGTTGTTCTTTGTGGAGTATAACAAAATTCTGGAAGAACTGTGATAAAGTCCTAATTATTACTGTAAATGTTGCTAATCCTTCCCCTTGTAGATCAGATTAAATCAATAAAACGTTGTCTTCTGCCCACTTCATGCAATTAAATTGGATAAAACTTGAGAGTGAAAATGAAAAAAGAAGATAGTCTCCACAAATTGAAGTATGGATTAATAAGTTGCTTCATGATCTTAAGTGTTATAAAGGGAGATATTTGTACCCTTACTGGTTCTTTGAGGACTGCTGGCTGAAGATAGCCAATGTAAGCATGTTCTGTGGAGCACCCACTACTGCAACCATGTGGAAAGTGGATTCTGTCACCAATACCCATTCTCAGCTGGGCTTTGCTGCATTTAACAGTTGTACAAAACATCTGGTTCCGGGCAGCCTCTCGCCAGCAGTTCAAAAGCAAGTGCAATTCTTAACACTTTTTTCCTGACTTTCAATTTGGATGCATCAAGTTTTAATCTTATTTTGATTCTCCCACCCTTCTTTCTTGGAATTTCTAATATTTATGGCTCCCATTCTTCATATTACCCCCATCAAACAGCTGGGCATGTGACTTACTCTCAGGTTTTGACCTGCACTCTTGAGTTGTGTACTCAGGAGAGGAGTCCAGAGTTGCTTAAATTCCTTTCCAGCTCTGTGGTACTGTTCCTATGTACTCAATGCCTGTTCAATAGTTCTCCTTACCTGTGCAAGCGATATCAGGATCTCAGTATGTGTGGATCATGTTTTAATTCCGATCTGGTTTGAAGGCAGCAACGAAGGATTGCTAGTGATGGGTATATAAAATCGCTACCTAGAGGTACATTCATGTTCAACTCTACTGAAAATAAAGCCTGCTGTTTCTCATCACTTCTTTATACATTTAGGATGCGTTCTTGCCCACCATGCCTGAGGACGTTACTGTAGAAGCCAGGAGCTGGACTGATTTACAGAATCTAGCGTGGTATCGTAAGTGACAAAATCTCTCTTTGAATTTATTACTAGTTAGAAAAATTTTTAACTATTAAACAATCATTGGGAAATCCCTTGACTTTTCAGAGTGCCCAAATGGACATCCATGTGTTGTAGGAGAAGTAAGAAGTCATTTATTGATTTTCTTTTTAATTCACATATTTTAAATGCCATATACATGAAATGTGTAATTGAACTCGCTGCATTACTGATTTCTAATTGTAGTGTGGACAGCCGATGGAAACATCATATTGTATTGAATGTAAAGCTGAAATTGGAGGACGTGGCCACTTGCCAGTGCGTGGATTCCTTCGTGCTTCTACGTAAGAACATTTTCATACAGGTCAAATAAAGGATAGCCTTGCCTAAAACTAAGATAAGCAGTGCTTTAATCTACTAGACACTGAAGTTTCTCAGCATCGCTAATATTAGATCGTTGTCTTTTTTTGAATGAGGTAGATTTAGAAATTATTGGTGAAAAGTTTATTTCTGTGCTGGTGTTCAACAAAGGCTTGCTCATGCTCAAGCACCCAGAGATACAAGTTGACATGCTTATCATGGTTGTATTGATTTCATATTTAATTGCAAGTCTATGCTTTATAACCAAGGTTGTAATTCTGTTACGCAAGACCTCTTCTCCTGTAGCCCCTTTCCCTTTGTTTTCTCCTAAACAGAAAAGTACCAGATTAAAATAACTCAATCCTATCTCCTGCCAACATGCAAAGTTTAATAACTAGATCCCAAAAATCCATCATTTAAAAAATTTATAACCTAGAAATTGCTAAGTAATGTTGCAGGCTTTAGATGGAGAATGAAGATCCAAATGTAATCAGTTGTGTTAGGCTACAGAAACTTCAACTCCATCGCTACTTTGAGTGGTTTATCTCATGGGAAACACAAAGTTTTGAGTTGTTATTCATTACCTAGATGGAGGTGGTGCTGAGGAGGCTGACATTATTGCCCGTTCCTAGTTTGCCTGAGCAGGTGGTGGTGAGCTTCTTGCTTGAATTACTGTAGTCCATGTGATAAATTCTTTGTAGAGGCTTGATTGGCTTGTTAAAAGCAGTTAAGAGTCAGCTATGTTGGTGTGGGACTGGAGTCGCACATGGTCCAGACTGTGTAGTAATGGCAGGCTTCCTTCCCTAAAGGACATTAGGTATTCTGCTCCTGCAAGGCAGTCTGCTCAGCTGGCTCATTGGTTATTAATGCAAGTCATCTTAAATATAGCTACCAGATTTGAGTGTCAGGCAGTCTTATAGCTTGAACTTACGACCACAGGGTTTATGAAACCATATCACCCATTCTGTTGTTGAACTGCAGATTATATTTAAATTCCATTTGTTTAGTCAACTGAGATTTGTTTATTTTCAGTAAAATTACGATAGCTTATCCCATCTGAAGGGACTTTTCCTCAGAGTTAAATGCACTTCTTCTTATGAAGAATTTATTTTAGCCAATGTGTCTCATTTATAGGATGGACAGAACACAAGCAGGGCATGTTCTAGGAGATCCAAGCAAAAGAGAAACAGTTGTTGCTCCTGACCGACAGATGTCCGTAGTTTCATTTCTACTTATTCGTCTAATGACACACACAGCTATGATTCTAGGAACAGTGCAAAATTCTCAGGTATTTTAATTTGGTCAATACTATTTTGGTTTTCGTTTAGTAGTGTCTGATATCCAGCTGGTAAGTTATATCAACACTGCGAACAAGTTTCTTCCCTGAATCTCTTTTTTTTTAAAATGCCATCAGGATGTTTATGTACCATTTACTTTGCAGTGCCAGTTTTTGTTGTTGAGAAATCTTGCTTAAAAGCCAAAGTCCATAACTTGGGACATCACAAAGCTGGACATAGTAGAAGAGGTGATGAGGTAAATCAGGAATTAGAATTAAGTGCTACAAATCTTTGGCTTTAAACGCCTGTTCATTGTGAAAGGAAGGAAAACCTGAAGAGATAAGGAGATGTGTGGTTTTGCAATCCCGGGGAAGGATGAGCTAAAAACAAGACATGATTCATGTTTCAGTTCTATTTTTTAATTAAATATTTGCATATTGGTCTTCTACTTGGAAATCCTGAACCTTTTCTTATAGTCACACTCATATTTTGCAGAAAGCAGATTTCATCAGTATTCAATAGTTTCAAGAGCTCCATGTTTGACATCAGAAAATACATGCTACAGATCTCTTTCGTGTAAGACTAAATACATCAGTTGTAACCAGCAGAGAAATTGAATTATATTTATGGTCCCTTCAAATTGCTGCTTGGCTCCAAAACAATGCTGACAGAAGATTAAACAGAACTTCAGTGTGGCATCTTTTCAGAGGAAAGCAATGTCATGGGGCATACCAGTTTTACGTATAATTATATAAAATCATTAGCTGTGAAAACTGACTGGTGCCATACATAGAAAAAAAGGTATAGGGGTTGCATTGACTAAGGAGAGGCAAATCAGGAAATAGAAGAAAATGGAAAGTAAATAAATAAACAAAAGACGACATAGAGCTAGTTTAGTGCCCCTGCTTTAAGTACTCAATAGCAGTAAGTTCTGATTCTAGAGCCTGTGCCTGGTGAAGCAGTGGGGTTTTCCCCTCTGAGCGTACTGCTGAAGGTCATCCTCGAGTTTTGAGGTGAAGGTCCTCTTTCTATAGCTCGGAAAGCAGATTTCTCTCAAATATGGCACAGTTATGAACTCATGTACATGTATGAAATCGACTTGCTGTTGCCAGTGTTTTAGAAACAATGTGCACCCTTCAACATGATTTGAAATTTTAATTACAATATTTCCTGTTAAAAGTAGATTACTGTTTTAATAAATCAACAAGCTTGGATCATTTTTGATGTATTACTTTCTTCTCCATAGTCAGTAGCACGCATTATAAAACCACAAGTTCAAAATCCAGTGGCCTTTCTCCAGTGTCATATTGAAAAAGACATGGAACAACTCATGAGGTCACTGGGAAAGAGTGCTGATGAAACTGCCGTAGTTGTTCATCTCGTTCTTCGTTGTCTCCTTCAGCAAACGCGGTGTAAGTATTTGCTTTTGTAAAAAAAAAATAGCAAATTGGGTTCCATAAGTAGTTCAAAGAATAATTAATCCATTTTTTGCATATTGTATCTTTTTCTTAAATATCTATATTCCAGTGCCTGATTCAGGAAGTCACAGACTCTCCAGTAAACAGCAAAGAAATGTTTGGGAGAAATTGATATTGAAAAATGTGATAACTCCTACAATGAAGGTGAGGTCTTTTTCTATATATTAAAGTAACCTGAAATAACTTAAAAGATGGATATGCCAGTTTGGAGGAATTTATTAATAAAAAGTTTATGATAAAGTATCACAAAAAGCTGTATTTAACCTGACCACTGCTCAAGTATTCCTGGTAGATCTAAAAAGGCAAATCCAAGTAAACTTTTTGTAAACTCCTGAGCTTAGCTATTGCAGCTTGTAAACTTGTGATTCCAGGTCAGAGGAGCCTAGCCTACAATCACCTCCCTTCCTCGTTTTAGTATTGTTTTACATCTTTGCAAATTCTCTCCTTTAAAGTGTGGTGTCTGGAATATAATGGACATGTACCAAATGCAAAACTATTTTTAGGGTCGTTCACCTTAATGTGGCTGATCTGACACACTTTTAACCTCACATAAGATCAGTAACAGTGGCAAATGCGGCAGCAGTCTATTGAATATGAATGCCGTGCTTTTCATTCTTGCTTCAGGAGTGGTATGTATGACAAATGTATTCTACTGCTACAGTGTACCTATGTTTCTATGGCTCACGAATTTAAGCCCAGATTGTTTTACTATACGTGAATAGGTACACCCTGAGCTCATTTGCAGCTTTGCTGCTGTTAATGGGCAGAAATGGGTACAATTGTAGGTTCTTAAAATTTCCCAATTAGAAAAAGCTTGTAGTAAATGGCTATTTTTTAAAGAACACTTTTTACACTCGAGTATGACAGAAAAGACTATTTTAATACTATTGGGCATTGCTAAATGGTGAGTCAGTGATAATGTTGCATTGGGGGAAGGAGGTAATGCTGAAATGTGGAAGCAGAGGAGGAGCATACAACATAATGAGAGAAATTGGAAAGGGGTTTTATTAGACAACTTGCCCAGAGATAGCACAAGAAGTATGTTTTTTGATTGGCTCTTGGGAAATATGAATAAATTAGTTTTCCTAACTAGAGTTTCAATGTGATTGTTTTTGAATGAAAGCCCAAGTGCTCTAATCTGTCTCTCTGGCAATGTCTAACAATGTTAGTCTCTCTTTTTCTTGCTAATAAGCAGTTGATAGTTTACTTCAAAATGTTAAGATTCATCTTTCAGCTTGTTTTCAAATTACATGGAAAAACAAACTCATAACTAGTGTTGTAGCCTGATGGAAGATGAGTTTCAAGTTTCCACAGAAAATAAATAAATCTTGATGCAAACCATACGTAGGTGCAAATATTTAGTACAAAGAAAATAGGCACTGGTGCTCTGTTCATTTTTCTCTCTCTGTCCCTCTGTCTTTCTTAAGAGAGATAAACACTTGATAGTTTTCATACCTCAAAAGCATTAGAGGTTCACCTTCCAACTTGTTTCCATGTTATATGGAGAAACAAATTAAAGAATAGTGTTGTAGGCTGAGAAAGGTTGTGCCTTCATTTGCACTGAGAATGCTACTGATGCTGGAAAATCCTCCACACTGGATATGGTCAGATTGTGACTTCCTGGGAAATAAAAGTGTAGTTGATTGCATTCTGGCTGACCGATCAATACCTCTGGGAAGTGTCACGATCCTGTTTTTTTTTTCTCCTCCGGAAATATTGCAGTGCGCCTTTAAGGCTGTAAAAAATCAGTACTACTTTAAGGCAGCAAGCTCCTAAGCCAAAGTGCATTCTGGTTGCCCGGCAACAACCATACAGAGAGGGAGAACAGGACTTCAGTGTATCCATTTTGACTTTGAAACTGGTGAGCAGAGACACACAGTTAACAGACGGATCCGGTATGTGAAGGAAATAGAGCTCTGTCAATTTAGACCCTGGGTAGTTTTTCTCTTAAAATCCTAAAAAGATTCAAGCCAGATTAATTTCTTAAAGAAATAACAAATTATTGATCTTCTATGTTCATCGCTGAAAAAAGAGTTTAATACTAGAACTGCTGAATTCCCATCTCTGGAAAGATCTTCGGATTCATCAGACCCTGGAAGACTACAAGTGAACTTCAACTGTGTTGAATTAGAAGACTGTTCATCGGAAGCATAATCTGCAAATACTTTATTATTTTTCTATTTTGTCGGGCAGCTAATTAAAAACCAAATTACTGTTAGTTTGAGCATATGTATGCGAATGCGGGAGTTAGTTTTTTTTTAAAAAAAGTAAGCTATAAGGTCTTTAGATCTTGGTTTATTTTAGTAGTGGTTAAGATTTTACTTTTTTTTAATAAATAGTTAATTTGTTGATATCTAAAGATACCTGCTTTTATTTCACCTCATCCGGGGGAGTTACCAGATTGTTTCAATTCGGCTGCTGCTTTCTTCGATTTGGAAAGCTTAAAGATATATATATATATATTGTAACCTGTGGAGCGACAGAACTGAATTGACAGTGTGTTACTCCCACCGCCATCAGAATCATATATTTTGGTTGGGGGCTTTATCCTGAGCAGTTGTAGCAGAAGCATATGAACCCAAAGGACAGGCTTTTGAGAGGCTGAGGCCTCTGAGTACAAAGGGGATCAAAGACAGAAAGAGACTTTTATAGGTAGGGTTAATCATTATGAAATATGCATACTTTTTATGTTTTAATTAAGTTCGTAATGTTGTTTTGAGCCTTTAATAGAGAAGAAAGGTGACACATGGTTCAGTAGGTTAAGTTTCTGCTTTTTCTTTGGTAGATTTCCAACATTTCATAGTTAGAATTCTCATTGAGCCAGTCAGGTACAAAAATGTACATACAACAGTGATGAAAATGTGTACTTGGGTACTATTTTTAATTAAAGGGTACATACTAGTGCATTTCCCAAGGCACTGCTCATAGTGAGTTGCATAATCACTGGTTTATGATAACTATGCTATGTAATACACAATGTATTATTCTGCTGCTGGTGGTACTGTTTGCCTTAGGGCCACAAAGTTTAATTGTCACCTCAACATTGGTGAGGTCGATCATAGTTTAATTGTTCTTTGGTAAGGGATGTTTGCAAATTGCAAGGTTGTTGAAAATTTCAGGTTACAGATTAGATTCTAGTATTTTTTTAAATTAATCAGGGTCTGATGAATCCGAAGATCTTTCCAGAGATGGGAATTCAGTAGTTCTAGTATTAAACTCTTTTTTCAGCGATGAACATAGTAGATCAAGTCGCCAGCTGCCAATGCTATATTAATAAAGTTGGCATACAAAATAACATTGACTACTATTCAAAAGTAATTCATTGGCTGAAAAGCACTTTGGATGTCCCGAGGATATTAAAGACACTTGGTAAATGCACGTTTTTGTTTTGTTTTGATTTCTCTCTGCATGCTTTTCTTTGTTTTTAGTAATTTTAGTTTTTAAACTGTCACAAAGAAATTTTCATGTAGATAAGTGTGAATATAATTAAAACTTGTCATCATTTCACCTGTGGAAGTTTATTTTAACAGGACCTGGATAGAAAGCTTGTTGATGTTAACAGCCGAATAAGTCAGGATAAGAGAATATGTTCAAATCCTATTGTCAAAATTGTGTATGGGGACCCCAAAACATTCCTTAAACTACCTCAAGAAAATGCCCTGCACTGTTCTACTATATGGAGCTGTAGAAAAAGAATATCAATTGAACATTTGAGACACATAGTGGAACATAAGGATGGGAAAGATGCTGTACCTATCCTGTGGAGGTTTTTACAAAAGGTATTTGGTGCAGCTTGTTTTATAGTCTTGTATATATTCTTGTAAAGTTTTATTTCTTTACGGGGGTGAGGGAAAGCTTGCTGCAAGTTGAAAGAATCCACTTGCTGAGTGCATACAGTCCAGTGAATTGCTAACTAGCATGAACGTTCTCTGCTCCTTCCAAGGATAACTCTTAAAGTTCTGTGACTCTTTAGAGAAAAATACTTTATACTCATTCTTTGTAAAATTATATATTTAAAATCTCAGTGGCAAATATTTTCAACATTATGGCCACATGGTGCACAGAAAGATGAAATTCTACACAAAATATCTATTAAAAAGTGCTGGAAATAGCAGGTGTGGCAGCAACTGTGGAGAGAGAAGCAAAGTTAACATTTCTGATGAAAGGTCATAGACCTGAAAAGTTAACTTTACTTCACAAGTTGCTTCACAAATGGGTGTTGGAAAAGGATACCAAGCCTGAACAGTGTTGTTGAGAAAAATAAAGGAAACTGAAATCTTGGTTGAAGAGATGTGTTTTGAGAAGGTCTTTATGGATTGAGAAAGATGTGGAGAGAGAGTAGGACTGAGGCAGCTAAAAGCTGCATTACCATTGGTGGGGTGAAGGGAGGGGAGATGAAAACAAGACTGCCATTGGAGTGGTAAAATATAAAGGAGGGATTATAGGATTGCAGCGAGGCCCTGAGGGATTTATAAACTGGCATAATTATTTAAAATTTAATATACTGTGATATGTTGAACCAGTGAAGGTCAGTGAGGACTGAAGGAATGGACGAATGGGAGTTGGTGTGGGACTGGGTGCAAGTTGCAGAGTTTTAGACAAGTTGGAGTGTATGAAGGGAGGAGACTGAGCGGCCAGGAAGGAGAGCATTGGAATAGTCTTCTGAAATTGACAGGGCAAGGATTTGAGTACAAATAGAGTCATCGAGTTATGCAGCACAGAAACAGGCCCTTCCGCCCATCATGTTTGTGCCAGCCATCAAGCACCTATCTATTCTAATCCCATTTTCCAGCACTTGGCCCATAGCCTTGTATGCTATGGCATTTCAAGTGCACATCTAAATACTTTTTAAATGTTGTGAGGGTTCCTGCCTCAACCACCCCTTCAGGTAGTGTGTTTCAGATTCCAACCACCCTCTGGGTGAAAAAACTTTTCACAAATCCCCTCTAAACCTCCTGCCCCTTACCTTAAATTTATGCCCCCTGGTTCTTGATCCCTCCGCTAAGGGACAAAGTTTCTTCCTATCTATCCTATCAATGCCCATCATAATTTTGTATAGCTCAATCATGTCCCCCCTCAGCCTTCTCTGCTCTAAGGAAAACAACCCGAGCCTATCCAGTCTCTCTTCATAGCTGAAATAATCCAGCCCAGGCAACATCCTGGTGAATCTCCTCTGCACCCTCTCCCGTGCAATCGCATCCTTCCTATAGTGTGGTGACCAGAACTGTACACATTACTCCAACTGTGGCCTAACTAGCGTTTTATACAGCTCCATCATAACCTCCCTGCTCTTATATTCTATGCCTCGGCTAATAAAGGCAAGTATACCATATGCCTTCCTAACCACCTTATCCATCTGCTGCCTTCAGTGATCTGTGAACAAATACACCAAGGTCCCTGTGACCCTCTACTTCCTAGGGTCCTACCATCTATTGTATATTCCCTTGCCTTGTTGGTCCTCCCAAAATGCATCACATCACACTTCTCAGGATTAAATTCCATTTGCCACTGCTCCGTCCATCTTACCAGCCCATCTATATCATTCTGTAATCTAAGGATTTCATCCTCACTATTTACGACACCACCAATTTTCATGTCATCTGCGAATTTACTGATCATACCTCCTATATTCACATCTAAATCATTAATGTACACTACAAACAGCAAGGGTCCCAGCACCAATCCCTGTGGTACACCACTGGTCACAGGCTTCCACTCGCAAAAACAGCCCTCGACCATCACCCCCTACCTCCTGCCACTAAGCCAGTTTTGGATCCAATTTGCCAAATTGGCCTGGATCCCATGGGCTCGTACCTTCTTAACCAACTCCTATGCGGGACCTTATCAAAATGCCTTACTGAAGTTCATGTAGACTACATCAACTGCTTTACCCTCATCTACACATTTTGTCACCTCCTTGAAAATTTCAATCAAGTTTGTTAGACACGATCTCCCCCAGACAAAGCTGTCCTGACTATCCCTGATTATTCCGTGACACTCTCAGTGGCGATTAATCCTGTCCCTCAGAATTTTCTCCAATAGTTTCCCAACCACTGATGTTAGACTCACCGGCCTATAATTATCTGGTCTATCCCTGCTACCCTTCTTCAATAATGGTACCACATTTGCTGTCCTCCAGTCCTCTGGCACCTCTCCCGTGGCCAGAGAGGATCTGAAAATTTGTGTTAGAGCCCCTGCTATCACCTCCTTTGCCTCACATAACAGCCTGGGATATATCTCATCTGGGCCTGGGTATTTATCCACTTTTAAGCCTGCTAAAACAACTAATACTTCCTCCATTTCAATGCTAATTTGTTCAAATATATCAAATGTTGAATTGTTATATTTTAGGATAAGATGTATTGGAATATTCCACTATCGAAGTGCACAGCTTATTTCATTGTTTTCTCTGTTCATACTTACTTAGTATGTCATTGTTAACAGCACAAATCTTCCTTATGTGTGAAGTAGTGAACTGTAACTTGCTGATACAAGTTCTATCATAGGTATAATCTATGGCATTTCTGTAAACTGTAATAAAAAAATCTCCTAATGTGCAGGAAGCTCAGTTAAAGTTGGTGAAGTTCCTGCCGGAATTACTGGCACTTCAGTATGACTTGGTGAAACGATTTCAGAATGCAACTGATGTACCTGCGCAATCTGTTCATGAGTTTCTTCAGACCTTTAGTCCAGGTAATTACATTTCACAATGCAACTCAGACTTAAGTCCGTTCTGAACAAATTATCTGTTCTTATTCCAACATGTGCTTTCATTTCTTCAGAGTCTGTAAAGCGTACATTTGCATCCCGAATCTCATGCTTCCTAGATGTGTGGAATCAACTTCGAACATTCCTTGTTACTAATGGTAAGTGTTAACCTGTATAATAACATTTAATAAATAAAAAATTATTTGCTGGCAAGTAATCCTACAAAGAATATTGTATTTTAGTCATAACTTGGTTTGTTTGTATTGTGATGATATCAGCAGGATATATTTTTGATCCAAGTATAGGATATCAATTAACTAAATATTCCAGGTAGAGCAGCATACCCAAACAATGGCTCATGGACCATTTCTCATGCCTGAGCCTTGGCAATCCACTCTACTAGGCCTGTACAATTCAGTCTTTCTTGCACTCGCATTTCTTACTTGATTTGTCCTGTTTGAATTTTCTGAGCCTGAAGATGCACATAAGATCATATGAATTAGGAGCAGGAGTAGGCCATTCGGCTTTTCGAGCCGATTTGATAAGATCATGGCTGATCTGATTGTCGCCTCAACTCGACTTCCTTGTCTACCCCCTATACCCTTTGACTCCCTTGTCAATCAAGAATCTGTCTAACTTGACCTTAAAAATATTCAATGACCCTGCCTCCACTGTTCTCTGGGGAAGAGAATTCCACAAACTAATGACCCTCTCAAAAAAATTCTCCCATCTCTGTCTTAAATGGGAGATTTTTAAACTGTGTCCCCTAGTTCTAGTCTCTCCCATAAGGGGAAACATCCTCTCAGCATCCACCCTGTCAAGTCCCCTCCAGGTCACTTCTTGTTTTGTAAAATACCAAGACAGCACTTCTTCCCTCACTGCGCCGAATTCGTTCACTCACCAAATTCCCAGAGTTAAGTACTGTGTAGATGCAGTACTCCGTCGAGCTAGACTTTGTGCTACTTACTTTACCCTCTGACTTGGAGGCAAGAGTGCTGCCAACTAAGCCACAGCTGACACTAATCTATTAGAATTTAATGTATTTTAACCATAGCTTGCAATAAATGCAAACTAATAGGAGCATTGACTTAAATTTTTACTTCTAAGATACCATAGTATATGTCTAAGCAGCCTGCCAAAACACAATAGTTTGGGCACTTCTGAGGTGGAGGAGCTCAATGAAATTATTAAAGGCATCCAAAAAAAGTCATTTATGACATTGAAGGAGGCCATTCGGCCCATTGAGTCCATGACAGCTCTCCACGGAGCTATCCAGTCAGTCCCACTCACTGCTCAATCTCTGTAGCTCTGCAAGTTTATTTCCTTCATGTGGGCATCCAATTTCCTTTCAAAGCCATTGATTGTCTCCACTTCCACCACCCTTGTGGGTAGCAAGATCCAGGTCATTACCACCCACTGCGTAAAAAAGTTCTTCCTCACATCCCCCCTACATCTCTTGCCCAAAACCTTCAATCTGTGTCCTGTAGTCCTTGTATCATGTACCAGGATTTCAATATTTTTAATTCTAAAGATAATGGACTTTTTTTTTTTACAAATCACAAACTTTTACAGGTGAAATTAAGATTCCCGAGGCGTACTGTGCTTTTGATTTGGACGTGCACAACTGCAAACTTGAAGTTCTGTTCCCCCGTCGACAGGATCTTGGATTATGCTCTACTGCGTTAGTTAGCTACCTTATAGCTCTTCAGAATGACTTTGTTTATACGGTGGAGAAGTACACTGGCAAGTCTACACCGTGAGTTTATTTCTATGTGCACTGGTGCTTTCTAGCAGCAGAGTTGCCCAGCTAAATTGAATGATCGTGTTTTCTTCCACCTTTTTCTTATCTCGTGTTTCCTTTGAACAAAGTAAAATCAAATTTTCATTATTTAAAAAAGGCAAATGAAAATCAGAAACCCCAAAACCCAAGGGAGAATTTTTTTCAAAATTATAAATATGTGGGCTTGCAAGTTAGGGTGAATTATGGACAGCTTGTGTAGCAACAGTAATGTAAAATATATAAGGGTCTTACCATGCCTAATGTTTGCAAAACATCAGCATTTGGAGGTCAGTTTGGTCATTTCCCATTGGTATGACCTCAGAAGTATAGATAAAGGATTCTCCCAATTTGGAACTAATGGACTGCAGTGGTTTAAGAAGGCAGCTCACCGTCGCCTTCTCGAGAGTAGTTAGGGATTGGCAACAAATGCTGGCCTTGCCAGCAATGCTCACATCCCAAGTACGAATAAAGAAAAAAAAAATTGACATTACTATTGGAAGGTCACAGTGATAGAAGGTGTACAGAATGTAAATGCCTGTTTCATGAGTAATGATTTAAAAACTCAATCTACATCTCAAAAGTGACTTGTATTCTCTAAGGTTTACAAATATGTAGCACATGAGTAAAACTCTCTTGGCCAAGAAGGATACATGACCCCATCAATGATTCAAACATATAAAATGATTGTTTTCAGTCTTGTACTCATCTTAACAAACTGCATATTTTTTGAACTTTATAGATACTCAGTCAATCCATCGGATGTAGCTGACTTGCACGTAATCAAATATGAGGTTGGGAGAGACCTGATTCCTCTCATTTCATCTAACTGCCAATACACTATGGAAAAAGGAGGGGAAACTGTGTTTGAGTATGACCTGAAGAGAATTGAACAGCAAATTACGAACAGATTCTTAAAAGGAAAACCACTTATAAGCTTAATGGTAAGTCAAAATAGGAACTATAAATGAGAATTGTTCTTATAACTACAGTTTTGTAAATAAATCTATATATGCTAAGTCAGCTGTGAGAACCATATCCCAGTATTAGATCTTATGAATTATGCTAATATGTGCCCTGCATAGACACCCTTTTCTTCAATTTTTCAGGGAATACCAACACTGATTTACAGACAAGACCGCAATTATGAAAACATCTTTAAAGATGTGAAGAACAAGCTGCCTCAGGTACTTCTTATTTTGATGTTTCAAATGGGCTAGAAAGATAGCTTTGTGCAATAATAAAACAAAATGCTGGAAATACTCAACTGGTCAGGCAACATCTGTGAAGAGCGAGTTAATATTTCAAGCCAATGACCTTTCATTAGAACTGTAAGTAATTAATGATTTAACACTTTCTATGGGAGGAAAGAACAAAAGAAAAGGTCTGCGTTACTGTGGCAGGCAGGAGGGATTAAATGACAAAAGGGATAATGGTGCATGGTAAAAGTGGGTGGTAATGGGATAAGTAACGGAACACAAGACGGTTCCATAGGAGGTGTGAATAGTGCACAATGTTGTCTCTCTCTTTATACCAAACTTTGAATCCAAACCTAAATAGGGTAGTTATACAATTTAGGAATGGTTTTCAAGTTTTGTTTTTAATTGTTGTGGGTTCATATTGCGTCAGTGCTCCAAGTGTGTATTTTTGTTAGTTTTGCACCCGAGAACTCTGTTTATTAAGTAAACTATGGTAGTATTTTTTTCTATTGCCAAAATTCATTCTTTGAAGAGCACAGAAGATGAAAAAAGGCAATGAAATACTGTCACATTAGAACTTTATTGAAAATAAACTGTTCCCCCTAGAAAAAGAAATTCCACGATCCTAGAAACTGCAGGAGTACATGATTTTTAAAAAATTCCTATTCCTGCGGAAGAGGTTTCGGCCGAGGCAGGAGGAGTGCACTACTGTTCTAGTTCCACTTCTCCACAGGTCACAACATGTATTTAAATTTTTTTTCCACTTGCCCATCATCATGCAGGCCCCCTGCCAAGAATGAGGTGTATTAATTTTGTCATAAGAGCATTGATTTTAAACTGTTAGTGAAGAAAGGACTTGTTTAAAAAAAAATCACCAGACACTTGGCTGGAAAAACATTTGCATACTAACAGACAGTGCTTGTGGAGACAAAGGACCAATCCCTGACACATTCAACCTACAATGGATTTTGATCCCCAGACAGTGAAGGAGGTAAGTAAGCGCATTCCAGGGCCTGCTAAAGTAATACAATCCACAAGGGGCCAGGACTGGTTGGACCAGCTGGTCACATGATTAACTGGCTGGTCCAGGGTTTTTTGAACTAGCCACAGTGTTTGAACTCAAAGACTGTTTGCTCCTGGAGTGAGAAGATCCCTCCTGTCTGCTCCCAACTCTTTCTCACAAGCCTCTGGACCCACTGAGGACACATGAACTTCAAGAGAAAAATCTCCTACATCGAACAAGGTTTAAGAAGAATACTGGGCCCCAACGAAAAGCAAGACCTACCTACAATGAAGGACTTTACAACGAGCTCGAAGAACAGTAACCAAAACCAACTTCAGATATTGCCTCAAACTTTTCCACTTTATTTTTTCTGCTCTTTTATGTCTTGATCTGCATGTGTGTATCGTGTATGCATGCTAGCGTGGGGGGTGTCATGTATCCATAGTCGTTAACCGAATTAGAGTTTAAGTTTAATAAAGTTCAACCTGTTTTCTTTAAACCTAAGAAAACCTGTTTGGGTAGTTTCTTTGCCTTATAATTGGAAGTTAGTGAATAAGGATTCACCAAGGGGGAGATAAAAACACGATGTGTTTAAAATTTAACCCTGTTATGGTAAGACCAGGTGAAGGCTGAGAGGGAACGTTAGACCCCTTTCTCACCTGGTGGTAACAGTAATTAAATTTGGGGGCGACCGTCCTGGATTTTACCCACAGACAAACGAGAGAAATTGGAATTGGGAAGCCAAATTGTTCCCAATCAAAAAGAGCAAGATTTCAATACAGGTTTTCTTGTGGTTGTGTGTGCTTGAATGCTAACATGTCTGCAACTGAAGCTAGTTGCTCCCCAAGTCAGGATGAAGTAACTTGGGATAAGTTAAAAACACTGTTTGTGGAGGAGTTGAGAAAAATGGCTGAGCAGTGTGGGATCACTCCATGTGGCAAGGCCAGGAAGTCTGAACTCCTAAGGCTAGTGGCCAGCCATTTTTCCCTTGAATCTGAAAAAGCACAAACAGGGTCAGAGATGGACTCTGATAGGCTATTGCTAGCAAAGATACAATTGGAACATAGGAAAGTGGAATTTAAGGAAAGAGCCTTCCAGAAGGAATGTGAAGAAAATGAAAGGCAGGAGAGAGAGAGAGAACCTTCCAGAAAGAATGTGAAGAAAGAGAGCTGAAGTGGCTTGTGTTAACTAGGGGGGGGGGGGCGACAGAGTATCCCCAGTGAAAGCATGGCCAATATGGAGGAGCATTAAAACTATCTCAACTAATCCCAAAATTCAATGAGGAAGATGTGGAAGAGTTTTTTGTGCCTTTTGAGAAACTGGCAAGGCTGTTAAAATGACCAGCTGAGACTTGCCTCTTTTATTACAAAGCAAGCTAATCAGAAAAGCCCATGAGGTTTATTCCCTGTTTCCAGATGAGAGCTCATCAGATTATGAACTGACAAAAAATGCTATCCTTGGGGCATATAAATTAGTACCCAAAGTCTATCACCAAAAGTTTAGAACCCTCAGGAAGCAAGCTAATCAAACTTATCTGGGGTTTGAAAGAAGTAAGCAGCTGGCTTTTGACCTGTCGCAGTGGGCTGTTAAAGTACAGCTCAGCTATGAGACTATCAAAGAAGTAATTCTGTTCGAGGAATTTAAACACACTCTCTCCCACTCTCCATAAAGATCCATGTAGAGGAGCAGTGGGTTCAGAGAGCCCGGCAAGCAGCCGTTCTGGCTGATGAGTTTGCTTTAATTTATAAGTCGGTTTTCCAGAAGAGAATCTTTCCTAGTCACCCCCACAAATCCGAAAAGGACAAAGGGTGGGAAGGTGATAGAAACCCAAGCAGTCCTGGAAGAGAAAGAAAAGCAGGAAACACAGGGGGCACTCCTCCAGCCAAAAAACAAGGTGCTGTTAGCAGGAGTGAGACCTGGAGACCTGTGTGCTTCCATTGTAATAAGGCAGATCATCTAAAGGCTGACTGCTGGAAACTAAATGGAAAACCTGTAGGTTTAATCAGGGCACACCTGCTCAGTGAAGAAGGAACCCTGATGGAAAGCTCAGCAGAACAAGCTGTGGGTTTAACTGCAGTGAGAATGAGACCCAGGGAGCTTAATGCTGCAAGTGCAGGAAAATTTAATAGGATTCTTGAAGGTTATCGGGGTTTTGTGGCTGAAGGGAAAGTAACCCCATACCCCTCGAGTGGGGCAAACAAGCCCATAGGAATTCTCAGGGACACGGGCCACTCGATCTCTTTTACTGGGAAAAGGCCTGACCTTTCCCCCAGAGAGTGCAGTGAACACCAGAATGGTGGTGAATGGTATTGGAGGGCAGTGTATACCTGTACCTGTGCACCTGGAGTGCGACCTAGTTTTGGGACTGGTGACCGATTTGTCCCTAATTTGCCTGTGGACGGGGTTGACCTGCTCCCAGGTAATCTGGCGGGAGTGAAGGTGGTAGCGCCCTGTTGTCTTGTTTTGTCTACTCAATATGTGGTGCCTAATCTGCACTTACTCTAAAGAATTCAGAACAGCAGACTGGTGAAAGGTATCTCAAATGTTTTATTCACACATTAAATTATCAAGTACAAGCACTGACAACTTGACACGAGGTGATCATTCTCAGACTTTCAGCTGCCCTTTGTTCTGAGTCCCAGACTCAAGTGCTTCAGGTGAGTGTTGGTCCTGGGATCTCGTGCCATCCCAAGACTCAGTCAGGAGTTGAATCTTGTTTCTAAGACTTGCCCCTCTTTCTTACTCATAGGGATCTTGTATAAAGACTTAATGATAATTCATTATTTTGTTTAAGAGCCTGTCAGCACTTCTCATTTCTTACACTATCCCATTGTCTAACCATAGGTCTAATCATATCTCGTGTCCATAGCAACTCCTTTTTCTGGTATTTGCAAGGACATGGAGTCTGCTAGCATCGTGGCTAACCTAATTGTGTTTCAGCCTGTTTTTCTGGACTGTCTGCAATTCCTCTGGGCCATCTGTGTTCTGTTCCCCCTTTTTACCCAACCGCCCTATGTTTCAACACACGGTGTATTGTTGTGTGACTAGCCCTGTGTCTCAACTAAGTTCGGTCTGTTACTGGTTCCACAGTTCCCCACCCCCCCCCCCCCCCCCCGCCCTTTGATCTTGCAGGGCTATTACAATTACTATTACTTGTGCAATTACAACTTCATTTCCAAGGCAAGAGCATAAGCAGTGTAATGTTAAAGAACTCACAATTTAAGCATCACTATTACATAATTAATCACTTGTGTGAATATAATGCAGTCGCAATTTCATTTTTAGAGTACATTTACCATTCATTAATTCATTTTAATTACTCACTAATAGGTTATACAATTATCCTTAATTAACCGTTTGTATTTTTATAGAGCAAATTAGAATACTGATTGCCTTTAAGGTAACTGTCTAACCTGCGTTCATACATCCTCTCACATTTCTTAATCAATTTCTTAAGTTTCCAAATTAAGTACGTCACATATAACACCATGAGAACCAAAACCACTATCAGGACATGGGAGATAAATTTAAACCAGGGGTGTATCTGCACATTTAACCCCCAGTCCCATATGTTGTCCCACCAAGTAGAATCATCTTTCTTGTCAATCTCGTCTTGTAGCATCTTCGCTGTTGTTCCGGATTGTAGTACACTACAGCAATGGCTTCTAGCTGCTGTCTCTCTTTACCCAAGCGTGTGGGCAATAGCTGAATAGTATATTTGTATTCCCGGAGGTAATTTATCAAGTCCTCAATACTTTGTCACAATTATCGTTTCTGTCTTTCATTTATGCATGTCTGCCAACTCATCTTTCCTACTGTGGTTGGTATTTGTGGGTTGAAACAGAACGTACTGTTGCTCACGGGACAAGTCCAGTTATGTCTGTACTGGTATTCCTTAGCCATGGTATTTAATCAATATCTCCCCTTTCCCATATAGGCCACGTGGGTTAGCCCTGACAATGCTTTCCTAGTCTCCATGGTGCAATTTACAGTGGCATTAAATCCACATTTTGACTCTGCTGTTTTATATATAGGGTGAGGACAAATGACCACCTGGTTTTCTAGACTACACTTAGACAAGGTTGTCCCAACTATCTCCTTTCCAATTTTCACAATATAGGGCAATATATCATAGTATTTTATGTAATCCTGTCCCCTTCTTGCCCTTATATTTTCTACTACTTATAATTGCATCCCTAACTTATCTCTTGGAATTACAGGTATTCCCAACACTACTGCAATACTCATAGATCTTGTATTTACACACTCCTGACCTTTCCATACCGTAACAAGTTTTCTGAGTTGACACCTGGTAATTTTATCATTTGTGTGACTAGTTAAGTCCTCCAACTGGGTGTCACTTATCCAAACTGGCACCTGTCCTGCATCAATTTGCCTCACATTTTCCTGGGTTTTTTCTAACATCGACAAACTGTACGTACTACAAACACTCTCATTATTTGAAATATCGTGGACCTCTACCTTTTCTATTATACCATTAATAGTGTGAGCATGACCTTCCAGTACCCTTACCAGTCCTGTCACCACGTCCATCAAGTCCTGTCCTACTTTAGCTACACCACTCTGTCCCTTTTGTTCCTTTTTCAAAATATCCTTTACTAGTAGGTTGAGAGTCCTAACCTGCTGATATTGACAACTGAAGTTCCTGTGTTAAAGACTGTGGCTACGTCATTCACTAAGCTGCATTTACTCTTTCCCGTTATTATTCCCTCGTCACTGAACTTTTGTCCCACTAATTGTTGTAGTAGTACCTTGTACAACTCTCGGGTCTTAGGGCACCAGTCAGGTAGCTGGATATCTGAGATATTCAATAGTACCGGTACCAACTCATGCTGTATATTATATACTATTATATTCGTTTTTATTATTGCAACACCATTCTCTTGTCCCATAATTAGTCTGGGTTTGTGCAGGATGTGGGGGTTGGGGTTTCACCTGTCGTGTCAGTTAACATTGTGGTGGTATGAGGTAGAATTGTGGAGTGGGGCGGCTTCGAGTAAATTCCCCATGGCCCACTCCCGCTGCATTGGGAGATCTGATCGTGCTTAATTTTTGGCCTAAAGGTGAAGTTACCTAATCCTTTACTGCATCAAATCCTCACATAGCCTTGTGGTAGGGACCAACATGTGCTAGCATGGCTCCCATTCGCTGGGCAGCCCTGCTGCAGTTTTTTGAAAAGGCAAAGCCTTCAGTCCACATTGTGACTATTCTGTGACACTTGATGTCTGCAATTAAGTTCTTAAATTCTTAAAGCTGCTGGATCTCTTGCTGTGGCACCAGTTCTCATGTGGCCTTCGTACCTACCGTCACCTGCTTTAATAAAAAACACAAAGAATTCATTGTGGCTCTGCCCCTGAGCCCAATGGGTTAATTTTTCCAATTATATCTGTCAATTTAGAAATTTAAAATTTAAAAATGTCCAATATATATAAATTTTACTCTAATACAAAAATTGTGTGGTGGATTAAATAGAAAAACAACAGCTGCAGCAGGGTTAATATTTTTTGCTTGTCTCCAAGGGGCAGAGCAAAACCTTTTCAGATGCGTCACTTTACATAACATTTTAGAAAAAAAAACTTTCCCGATCAAAAAGAACTAAACTCCATTTTAAACCGTTTGTCTGTTTTTACTGGTTCTCAACTAAGTCCTCTGTTTTCACCGGTTTCACACCCCCCAATAGTGAAAGAAAGATCGCAGGAGGTCAGAGAGACAGGGCAGTGGCAGGAGACGGACCCCTCCAGTTTCCCTGAATGTGTATCTTATATTTTCTCTCTAGACCCTTTTTAATGAAATGCGCTTTTCTCAAATCGCATTTCATTTTGCTGGGTGTGGTGTTGTCGTACAGGCCCCACCTGCCAAGAGTGAGGCAAATTAATTTTGTTATATGAACATTGATTTTAAACTGTTAGAGGAGTGTAGAAAGGACTTGTTTTAAAAAAATAAAATTACCAGACACTTGGCTGGAAAAACATTTGCTTACTAACCGACAGTGCTTGTGGAGACAAAGGACCAATCCCTGACACATTCAACCCATGATGGATTTTGATCACCAGACAGTGAAGGGGTAAGGAAGCACATTCCAGGGCCTGCTAAGGTGATTAAAATCCACAAGGGGCCAGGACTGGTTAGACTAGCTGGTCACATGACTAACTGGCTGGTCCAAGATTTTTTGAACTAGCCACAGAGTGTTTGAACTCAAAGACTGTTTGCTTCTGGAGTGAGAAGATTCCTCCTGTCTGCTCCCATCTCTTTCTCGCAAGCCTCTGGACCCACTGAGGAAACATGAACTTCAAGAGAAAAGTCTCCGACATCGAACAAGGTTTAAGAAGAATACTGGGCCCGGAAGAAAAGCAAGACCTACCTACAATCAAGGACTTTACAACGAGCTCGAAGAACAGTAACCAAAACCATCTTCAGATATTTCCTAGAACAGTGTCAGAAGATCATTTTAGGCAGGCTTTCCAGGAAAAAATGCAGTAACAGGTTTCTGGCAGTTTCTTACACTTGCTTCTCAGCTTCTCAAGAGATGGAAAACTGGCAGACTTTTTCAAAGAGCTGGAACTGACTGAAGTGGGTGTTGCTCTTTTGGCAAGTTTTCTGCAACTATCTTTTCAAACCGTTGTCCATATGCCAACTCATTGTCCAAAGCGAAACCATAAACAATGTCAGGAGTCGGGCCTCTTGACCCCTTTAAATCTTGACTTGTCACCTCTCTGTAAACATATTCCCCAAGTCAAAAACAATCCCTGCTTGGTAATTATTTGAAGACAGGTGTTTTTCAGTAACAGTTAATAATCCAGACCTCTCAGTGACCCATTTAAAAAAAAAAATCCATGGACTCTTTTTTTAGTGTTCAACCACAAATCTTCAAAATTTAACAAAAAAAATGGAAGCACTTGTAATTTACAGACAGTTTCCTGTCAGTCCATCTTTATATTAAACTCATATCTACTAATGTTTTTCCTTTTAGGAATTACTGCCAAATTCAGTTATTAATGCCATAAGTGGTGAGTTACAATCATACAGTGATGTGTGTGAAGCATTCACTGCCGTGGAAGTCACTTTAGGATTTTTGGCCATGTCAGGGGGAGACCCTAATCTACAGCTGGTGGTCTATTTGAAGGAAGTATTGAAAATGGAAGATCAAACTGCACCTCCTGTAATGCAAGTAAGTACATATTAATCCTGATTGCATAATAGGTTGCTTTGGATCTCTTGTGTAAATTAACACAGACTCTGTTTTTTGCACTTCAGCCCTTTGGAAAGTATTCCTATTTTTGCACTAAATCTACAAGTATAAATGGATTTCCAATTTTTTCTTATTCGTAATTGGCAATGATGAGTAACAGGCCCTACTGTAATATTCGCACTTATTCATGCTGATGCTCAGTGCTTCTTGAAGTGTCAATGTGACTCAGTTGATAGCATTCTCAAAAGGTGAGTCAGAGCTTATGGGTTCAAGTACACTCCAGGACATGAGTATATCATTTAGGCAGATGCTTTGGTACAATTCTGAGGAAGCACTGTGGCACAGGAAGTAAGAGTCGTTGGATCAGCAATAAGGTAAAATACTGTGGATGCTGCAAACCAGACACCTCCTGCCTCTTTAGATGATTCGCATGAATGTTGAGATCCCATGGCATTATTTGAAGAAGAGCAGGGAGTTTTCCTGGTATCCTGGTTAGGATTCACACACTCAGCCAACACCGCCAAAAACAAATTCACTGGTCATTCATAAATTGCTTATTGCATTTACCTACGTAATGATAGTAACTCCACTTCAGTTTCATTCATTGTATGTGATGAGTAATAAGGTACTATATAAATGCAAGTTGTTGAAGTCTATCTTTCTTTCGACTTAGCAGTGTACACCTGATTTTTTTTCCACAGATTTACCATTGAAAATCAGTATTTTAAAAGGCGTTTTCCATGCTGGGGAGCTATCTGGATCATTTAAGATTTCAGTAACAAGTGATAATTTAATTTTCTTCTATGTCCAAAAGAAAAGCTTTTCCCAATATTTTCTTTGATTTCCCATTCACACTAATGCTACTTTATATTTGGCCACAAATAGATCAACGAGAGCAAGTGGGTAAATTCTGCTGCCGATTTTGCCCCTCATGCAACATTGTGCCTCTTTTGTGCACCCTTCTTGGCAACTGAATTGGTGGGGAATCCGGGGTAGAATCCATCTTCTACCACTGGGATGCAATATGCTTACACTTATTTAATTATTTAGAGATACAGCACTGAAACAGGCCCTTCGGCCCACCGAGTCTGTGCCGACCAACAACCACCCATTTATACTAACCCTGCAGTAATCCCATAATCCCTACCACCTACCTACACTAGGGGCAATTTACAATGGCCAATTTACCTATCAACCTGCAAGTCTTTGGCTGTGGGAGGAAACTGGAGCACCCGGCGAAAACCCACGCAGTCACAGGGAGAACTTGCAAACTCCGCACAGGCAGTACCCAGAATCAAACCCGGGTCCCTGGAGCTGAGGCTGCGGTGCTAACCACTGCGCCACTGTGCCGCCCTAACTTCATGAACATTACGCATTGTAATACGAAAGGAAATTTATTATTAGCCGACTTGTTCAATTTTAATCATTGTTGTTTGAAGCTGTTCACATGAAGTGTTTGGTACTATGAGGGTAGGCCGTACAAGTATTTTTATACATGTTAATTTTTTTTTTAACTCTAGGCATTGAGGAGGTGCAGCTTAAAACACATCCAAGCACTTTGGCAGCTCCTTTCTGCAAGAAAATCGGAATGCTTCCTCCGTCTGAAGAGGGTATGAATTGAAATCTTTACCAGCAAGAATCCTTTTATTTTTCTTGAGGTGTGGGTGGTGCAGGCAGGGTCACATGTATTGCCCGATCCCTAGTCCCCAGAAAAGGAGTTGATGGGCCTTCTTGAAATACTGCATTTCTTGTTCTGGTCTTAGCGTGGTTTTGGGTAGGAAGTTGCAATATTTTGACCCAGTGATGATAAAAGAATGGCAGTGTTGTCCAATTAGGATGGTGTGTGACTTGAAGGGCAATTTGGAGATGGCGATTTTCCTGAATTATTGCTATCCGGTTTGGGTCTTGGGAAGTGCTTAAGTTTGACAAGTTCTGCTGTGCATCCTGTAGACAGTACATACAGCAGGCACAGTGAGTCTGATGGAAGGGGTGGATATTGAGTTCAGTGGCAGAGATGCTGATTTAAGTGGACTGCTGGTCCTGGATGGTATTAGGCTTATTGAGTATTTTTGCAGCTGCACCCACCATTACATACACTAATGAATTTACATAATTGTGGAGGGCTGTGGACACTTGATTGTTATTCTGTAATAATAAAGTATTTGTTTTATTATCTGTTTCCAGTTAAATTTTATATTCAACTATGTTATCAAAGAGAAAGCGTTGCAACTAAATGCTAAAATGCATATTACGTGTTTGTGTGTAATAGCTAAACAGCAACAGTGCATTGAAGTAGTTGGACGCTGGTTGACTTCGGTGATTTCCCCATCTGCTTAATTCACTGTCTGAGCCAGGCCACTATGTGGAGGTGCAGTGTTAAGGCTATAAACCTCCCCACAAGAAGACGGGCATACTGCTGGGGAGCAGTCACTGCTTTCCCACTTGCCATTGCATGATCCGGTTCAGAGCAATATTCGGTAGTGCCTGGAGACAGACTTTCTGGCTGCCATCTTGGCAAACTAAGGGTGCATAGTACTGGGAGAGCTAATGGCAAAGCGTATCTTAGAGGTGCTTGTCCTCCAGAAAAAATAATGACTAAATGGTTAAACAACCAAATGCATGATCATGATTTACTGAGAAATGTTAATATAGGAATTTTTACATGATGTATAAAAAAGGCGATTTGGATGTAAGTAGATTTAAGGTTCAGGAGACATCCTAGACTACAAGAGCAACCATCTTCCAAAACATCCTTATACTATTTGTACTGTGTTCAATTGTGAAATGTTTCAGTTCTGATGGGAGCTTTCACTGTACTGCACACGACCCACTCATGATGGCCAGTGCTCAGTGACAACATTAAAGCACCAATATAATTTGTCACAGCAGTACTGAGCTTGGTTCAGTCTTCAGCATGTTGTTGAGATGCTGATCTACACCTTTGTGGGGAGGAGCTAGGTAGATGAAAGATGTCTCCCTGGAGAGGGTGTGTTTAACCCCAGGCCAATATTGCATGTCTTCTAGCAGTAGTCTTTGATAGGCATTGGCTGAAGTCTGGGAGCAGGTTAACCAGCTACCCTCCATGCAGCACCATATGTTGTGAAGAACAGTGGGATAGAGAATAATATCATTTATATAAAAGCGATACTACAGGGTTACTATCAAGACAAACTACTGTAGATTTATCAAGAAATAATTTGGCATTTGATTAAGTAGGAACATAGAGGGTGAGTGTACACCATAAAATGTTGAGTAATTAGATACTGCCACAGTACAGATTACAAAAATGAATGATAAAATAGCTCTGTATTGTCCATATTTACTCATACTGTGCAGTTTTACTAAATTGGTCCCTGAGATGAGAGGCTGAGTAAATTGGGACAATATTCTCTGGAGTTTAGAAGAATGAGAGGCGATCTAATTGAGACAGACAAGATTCTGAAAGAGTTTGATAGGGTAGAAGCTGAGAAATTGTTTTCTCTGATCGGGGACTCTAGAGCGCAGGGGCACAGTCTCTCGATAAGGGGCCAATTATTTAGGACTGAGATGAGGAGAAATTACTACGCTCAAAGGGTTGTGAATCATTGGAATTCTCTACCCCAGAGGGTTGTGGATGCTGCATCATTGAAAACATTTAAGGCTGGGATAGATAGATTTTTGGTCTCTCAGGGAATCAAGTGATATGGGGGGGTGGGAGCAGGCGGGAAAGTGGAGTTGAAGCTCAAGATCAGCCATGATTATATTGAATGGTGGAGCAGGTTCGATGGACCATATGGTCTACTATTTCTTGAGTTACACCCATTTAACTTGATAGGGTCCACTCTTGGGAATCATTTATAAGATCATAGAGACAAAAGTGTACCAATTAAAGTGTCTGTTCTTCATTTTTGTGTTTTCAGGATCCTTTCTCAGGAATTAGAGATGATTATAAAATGGACCTCAGTGCAGAGGAAAAGAAACAGTTGCATACCTTCTTCTTGCAAGCAAGTGTAGATACATTTATACTGGAACTGCATGAAATGTTAACCTTGAAATGCAAAAATGTTCGAACATCGGAATCTTTCAACTCATCGTGGAGGTATGCCCACTTGTTATCAAACTTGTACTTTTAAATCACCTCATCATGTCAGTAGTAAAATACAGTTTATAGTAGAATATGCATATTGATAAATACAGATCATGTAATTTTCAATTTAGTTATGAGCAGAAGACACTTTCTTGGAGTAAATTCTAGATTTGCCTAATTTTGATGGGATGCAATATTCTGTTAATCACATTCTGGTGAGGTGGTGGTAATGTGGTCATCGACCAGGGTCTGTCAAAACCCATTTTCTGAGTAATACATCTGGGACTACTTTACTGGTAGAACAACTGTCTTTGAAATCCCATTTTTTGAAACAGTAGTTGTGGAGCTTTTTATATCAATTTACACAACTGTTTTCTTACGACCTCAGTAGAGACTGCTAACTTTAAAACAAGAGATATTAATTTCCCAGTGATTGGTTAAAGAATTACACAAGATTTCATGATTTAAGACCTTTACCATAACAACTAAACTAAAAATCAACATTAACTAAACCCTACTTAGTAGGTAGCTAATATACTAAATTACAGAGAAGGTTAGTTCCTATTAACTTATTAATACTCAACCCCCTTGCACCCCCTCCCCTCGCGACCCCCCCACCTTCTCCCACTGGCATCCACCTATCCCTGAGCAGGGTCCCTAACAACCCCACTGCCTTGTGGGCGTCTTGGGAGAGACCAAGGCTAAGGGACTAAACCCTAACACAAAATCCGAAGCTGAACCCTGAAGGCCGTCATGTGTCACCTTTGGCATGTTTCCGGCAGTTCCTGCAGCCATACCGGTGCCAAACGTCGTGCTGTGCACTTCTTTGGACCCCAGCAGGGAGGCCGAGAGGGGGGTTTTGATGCTGGGGCAACTCACAACCTCCATACATCCGCCCAGGCATGCGCCATGGAGAGGTCACTCCATAGCCGCATCACAGCGACCATAACAACACGGAAGGCAGCAATTACGGGTTATACGTTCAGCTCAACTGGCATAGAGATTGGGCGCCACGGGTTCCCTTTGTCGGTGGGAGAGGTTATCGCACCTCACTGGACAGCTACCACCCGCCTCAAACCGGGCAGCCCCCGGTCAGTAAGGTTCTGTCCCACCACAGTCCACCAGCTTCAGTGGGTGTTTGGAGTTCAGGGTCATTGCCCGATAAGTGGACTGTAACACTGCACCAAACAGCATGACAAAAAAAAGGAAAGAAGGTATCAGCCCTTTGTTTTGTAAGCTGAAACGTCAGAACTGTGTGTCCTGGCCTGTCGGAAGACCTTACACAAATCAACAATTCTCAGAAGACCGCCATCATTAACAATGAGCTCAGTAGACTCAATGTGGACATTGCAGCACTTCAGGAGACACGCCGCTCTGCGAGTGGATCTCAGAGAGCAAGACTACACCTTCTTCTGGCAGGGTAGGGATCCTGAAGAACCAAGACAGCATGGAGTGGGCTTCACCATCAGAAACCCCTCACTCAGCATGATAGAGCCACCTTCAAATGGCTCGGAACGCATACTGTCCATCCGACTGCTCACCGCCTCTGGTCCAGTACACCTACTGAGCATCTATGCTCCAACACTCTGCTCCCCATCTGAAGCTAAAGACCAGTTCTATGAGGAACTGCATAATATCATTAGTAGCATCCCCAATACTGAACATCTGTTCCTGCTGGGGGACTTTAATGCCAGTGTTGGGGCCGACCAATGACTCCTGGCCCTCCTGCCTTGGGTGCTATGGCATTGGAAGGATGAATGAGAATGGACAGACTGCTTGAGTTGTGTACCTATCACAACCTCTGCATCACCAACTCGTTCTTTCATACTAAACCCTGTCACCAGGTTTCTTGGAGGCACCCAAGATCATGTCGTTGGCACCAGCTGGACCTCATCGTCACAAGGTGAGCCTCTTTAAACATCGTTCAAATCACACGCAGCTTCCACAGTGCGGACTGCGACGCCGGCCACTCCCTGGTGTGCAGCAAGGTTAGACTCAAACCAAAGAAGCTGCATCACTCCAAGCAGAAGGGCCACCGGCGCATCAACACTAGCAGAATTTCTTATCCAAAACTGTTACATAAGTTTTGAAATACACTTGAAAAAGCTCTTCAAAACACTCCTACAGGGGATGCAAAGACCAAGTGGGCCCACATCAGAGGTGCCATATATGACTCAGCAATGATCACCTATGGCAAACGTGTGAAGCAGAATGCAAACTGGTTTCAATCTCACATTGAAGAGCTGGAACCTGTCATAGCCGCTAAGCGCATTGCACTGTTGAACTACAAGAAAGCCCCCAGCGAGTTAACATCCCTAGCACTTAAAGCAGCCAGAAGCACTGCACAAAGAACAGCCAGGCGCTGCGCAAATCACCACTGGCAACACCGATGCAGTCATATTCAGCTGGCCTCCGACACCGGAAACATCAGAGGAATGCATGATGGCATTAAGAGAACTTTTGAGCCAACCATCAGGAAGATCGCCTCCCTCAAGTCTAAATCAGGGGACACCATCACTGACCAACACAAGCAAATGGACCGCTGGGTGGAGCACTACCTAGAACTGTACTCCAGGGAAAATGTTACTGAGACCGCCCTCAATGCAGCCCAGACTCTGCCAGTCATGGATGAGCTGGACGAACAGCCAACAAAATCAGAACTCGGTGATGCCATTGATTCTCTAGCCAGTGGGAAAGCGCCTGAGAAGGACGGCATTACCCCTGAAATAATCAAGAGTGCCAAGCCTGCTATACTCTCAGCACTGCATGAACTGCTTTGCCTGTGCTGGGATGAGGGAGCAGTACCACAGGACATGCACAATGCCAATATCATCACCCTCTATAAGAACAAGGGTGACTGCAACAACTACCGTGGAATCTTCCTGCTCAGAATAGTGGGGAAAGTCTTTGCTCGAGTCACTTTAAACAGGCTCCAGAAGCTGTCTGAGCGTGTCTACCCTGAGGCACAGTTCAGCTTTCGAGCAGAGACCCACCAGCCAGCTACAGGAGAAATGCTGCAAACAGCAGATGCCCCTCTACGTTGCTTTCATTGATCTCACCAAAGTCTTTAACCTCGTCAGCAGACGTGGTCGCTTCAGACTACTAGCAAAGATCGGATGTCCACCAAAGCTACTAAGTATCATTACCTCATTCCATGACCATGTGAAAGGCACAATTCAGCATAGCGACGCCTCATCAGACCCCTTTCCTATCCTGAGAGGCATGAAACAGAGTTGTGTTCTCGCACCTACACTGTTTGGGATCATCTTCTCCCTGCTGCTCTCACATGCGTTCAAGTCTTCAGAAGAAGGAATTTTCCTCCACACAAGATCAGGGGGCAGGTTGTTCAACCTTGCCCTTCTAAGAGCGAAGACCAATGTATGGAAAGTCCACATCAGGGAACTCCTCTTTGCTGACGATGCTGCATTAACATCCCACACTGAAGAGTGTCTGCAGAGACTCATCAACAGGATTGCGGCTGCCTACAACGAATTTAGCCTAACCATCAGCCTCAAGAAAACTAACATCACGGGACAGGATGTCAGAAATGCTCCATCCATCAATATCGGCGACCATGCTCTGGAAGTGGTTCAAGAGTTCACCTACCTAGGCTCAACTATCACCAGAAACCTGTCTCTCGATGCAGAAATCAACAAGCACATGGGAAAGACTTCCACTGCTATGTCCAGACTGGCCAAGAGAGTGTGCGAAAATGGCGCACTGACATGGAACGCAAAAGTCTGAGTGTATCAAGCTGATTGCTCAGTACCTTGCTCTACGGTAGCGAGGCCTGGACAACGTATGTCAGCCAAGAGTGACGTCTCAGTTCATTCCATCTTCGCTGCCGCTGGAGAATCCTTGGCATCAGGTGGCAGGACCGTATCTCCAACACACAAATCCTTGAGGTGGCCAACATCCCCAGCATATAGACCCTACTGAGTCAGCGGCGCTTGAGATGGCTTGGCCATGTGAGCTGCATGGAAGATGGCAGGATCCCCAAGGATGCATTGTACAGCGAGCTCGTCACTGGTATCAGACCCACCGGCTGTCCATGTCTCCGCTTTAAAAATGTCTGCAAACGTGACATGAAGTCCTGTGACATTGATTACAAGTCGTGGGAGTCAGTTACCAGTGATCGCCAGAGCTGGCGAGCAGCCATAAAGGTGGGGCTAAAGTGTGGCGGGTCAAAGAGACTTAGCAGTTGGCAGGAAAAAAGGCAGAAGCGCAAGGGGAGAGCTAACTGCATAACAGCCCCGATAACCAATTTTATCTGCAGCACCTGTGGAAGAGTCTGTCGCTCTAGAATTGGTCTTTATAGCCACTCCAGGCACTGCTTCACAAACCACTGACCATCTCCAGGTGCTTACCCATTGTCTCTCAAGACCAGGAGACCAAAGAAGAATTAACATACTTGAAAACTCTACACCACATTCATACATTACAGTGTTCTCCGTGAAAAAGGTATCCTTGCAGTTACAAGTCCCAAACTCCTCCCAGCTACAATGGATTGGATCTCCCAGTCCTTCTCAAAGCCAATGTCCTCATTGTTCACTTCTTCCAAGCACATTCGACTGGGTTTCCATTAATAAGGCAATCTCTGGTGAACCCTGTTGGTCTTTTCTCCTCTGCAAACCTCAAGCCTTCGATTTGGGTTCAGATCTTAGCAGCCTTTTGCTGTATCAATGATCTGAGAGCATCTGTTTTCCCAAAAACAGGTCAATAGTCTCTTTTTAGGCTGTGCAGCTGACTGCTGGCCTCATTTCTTCCTTTCAGCTCCCAGACCTAGGAAAGCCTCTCAAATTTATCCAGATCAAAAGTCAGCAGTTGCTTGCTTTTGACAATTCTCAAGACACCTTAAGTCTGACTATAGCAAAACCACCTGGGCCTTCCTTTATTTCCAGGTGTTAAAAATTGCACTTCAAAATGGCATTTTAGAGCCTCTGGTTTCCAGTTTACAAATTGAGAGTCTGGGAGAGCGAAACCCATTGTTCTTTAGGTGTTACAGCCTTGCACCCTGCTTTCTAAAGGGTCTTGCATCTGGGTTCCTTGCTGTCTTGTTAATCTAGACGCCTGGGTGGTCTCTGGGCAGATTTTGTATGAGGTCACATGTTTCCTCTAAATGTCCATTTTACACTGCTTTAAAGATCACAGTTTTTAAAACAACCATACTACAAAATCCAGCATTCATAACAGTTTCCATAAGTATTGTACTGCAGATAATTGCAGTAGAACAAGCCAAGCTGTTGTATTTTATCAGTGTCAGTCAAGATGGGCATAGAAATGCCCATGATCTTCACTATCCAAATATTAAAAGTGCAGACTGGTGATGGCTGAGTGGGATCGCGAAGGCTTTGAAGATAGATTGGAGAGAAGGAAGGGAGAGAGAAGAGGCTCTGTTTCATGTTTCATTAATTCAAAGCAACTTGAGACAAATTTTTTTCAAGTAAAAAAATGTTTTTATTTGTTTCCCAATATCGAAAGCTCATTATTTATTTTTCAGTTTGAAAGAGTCGCTGAGAAGTATTATGGATATGAAAGAGGTGGATAATTTGCCAGAACTTGATGACCTTTTCCCAGCCAAAATTCTGTTGTCAAAGAGTGTGGCGACCTGGAAAGCAGCCGTGACTTTCAAACGGGAACGACTACAAGTTTTAAGATAATTTTGAAGAACCATTTAAACAAAATCTTTGTTTCACAGCGATAAATACAGAATTCTGATACAAAATAGAGATCATATAAAGTAGGGAATTTTTTAAAAAGAAACTACAAATTAAATGTTACTTATCACTGAAGCAATGATTTATGAAGGACTTTGTGAGTTATAGCTGCCTTTGTCTTGCACCTGGACATACTTTGAAGAGGTGTTTGAAGTTTACAAAATGCAGATTACATTACTAAAGGTTAGTCATTGCTTATCTTGGTATCTTAGTCCAAGGTTGATTAAGCAATGTAACACATCATGAAATTACAATTTTCCTCAGCACTGCATATACATTTATGTGAATACAGGTGTTAGAATATAATCTGCCTGCCATAACGAAAAATGTACAAAATCTTCTATATTCATTTGAGGTGCCTTTATGCTAAAAAGCTGCTTAAAAATGTGAATATTGGTTTCTGTAATGAAATTATATTTGAACAAAAGACTTGCAAGTGCTTTTTTTTGGGGGGCGGGAACATTTTAGTAAATTTTGAAAACATAATGTTTGCTTTTAATTTTAGGGTTTGCTGTAAGTTTCTACTGAAATCAAATAAAGCATGTTAATTAAAAATAAGATTTTCAACAAAGTGACAAACCTTTATTATTTGAAAACAATGCAACAGCAAATCGTATTGGAAACACATTAACATCACCTGCATATAACATAAGTGTTTCTGTCTATTCTTGCCTGCCAACTTGAAGCAATGTCGTTGAGAGATGATATGAGATTTGATGACAGCTGACATGATGTAGGTGTTATATACTCTAGTGATTAACTTCACAAGTTAGCCATATGTGGGGGAGGGCTTAAACTAATTTGGTGTGGGGGAAGGGGGAGCAACCGGATGAAATATCAGAGAGGAGAAACAAAGTGTGTAGAGGACTAGGAGAGACAAATGCAAAGCAGTCTAAGACAGGTTTGGAGTGTGTGTAAATTCATATAGCATGATAAATAAGATTGGTGAGTTGCAGGCACAGGTCAGTATATGGGGCTATGATGTAGTGGCAATAACACAGACCTGGCTCAAAGAAGGGGCAGATTGATAATTTAATATTCCTGGCTACAAGATATGTAGGAAAGATGGGGAAGGAAAAAGTAAGTATTGATTAAAGAAACTATTGAAGCATTGGAGAGAGATGAGGTAGTTGAGAGGTTAAAGACAGAATCTATTTGATTGGAATTAAGGAACAATAGGCAGCACAGTGGCGCAGTGGTTAGCACTGCAGCCTCACAGCTCTAGCGACCCGGGTTCAATTCTGGGTACCGCCTGTGCGGAGTTTGCAAGTTCTCCCTGTGTCTGCATGGGTTTTTGCCGGGTGCTCCGGTTTCCTCCCACAGCCAAAGACTTGCAAGTTGTTAGGTAAATTGGCCATTATAAATTGCCCCTAGTATAGGTAGGTGGTAGGGGAATTGAGGAAAGGTGGGGATGTGGTAGAAATATGGCATTAATGTAGGATTAGTATAAATGGGTGGTTGACGGTCTGCACAGACTCGGTGGGCCGAAGGGCCTGTTTCAGTGCTGTATCTCTAAAGTAAAAAAAAAAAGAGCTATTAATGTTACTGGATGTGTACTACAGGCTACCAAATAGCAAGAAGGAGGAGAAAATTGGCAAGCAAATTACAGATACAGAAAGATACAAGAACTGCAGCATAGTCATAATGGGGGCTTCAATTATCCCCAATATAGACTGGGAGGATTTCCTGAAATGTGTTTCCAGCCCAACGAGGAAGGAAGCAGTGTTCGATCTAGTTCTGGGGAATGAAGTGAGGCAAGTGGAGTATGTTTTGGGGAAGAACATTTGGGAAAACTGATTGTAATCTGATCAAGTGTAGAATGGTTATTTGAAAGGACAAGGAGAAAAGAGTAAAAATACTTAACTGCAGGAGGGCTAACTTCAGTAAATTGAAAAGCATCAGGCCCAGGTGGATTGCATTCATAAATTGGTAGGCAAAACAGTAATTGAACCATGGAAGGCCTTCAAAGAGGAGGTAGTTCAGGTACAGGGTAGACACATTCCCTTGAAGGGAAAAGGAAGGGTATGGAAAGCTAGAGCTCCCTGGATGACCAAAGATGCAGAGATCAAAAGGAGACAGAAAAAGTAGGCTTATGACAAATATAAGATTCATAATAAGGAACCAAGATGAATGAAGTACAGAGATCTGTAAGAAGGGGAATAAGTGGGGCAAAGAGTATAGAATAGAATACTGATTAACACAAAAGGGAACCAGTATTTTATAAACACAAAATAGTAAATGGGTATAGAAAGGAAGGTTGAGACCAATTAGGGACTAAAATGGAGGTATTCTTGGGGAGGCAGAGAACATGGCTGAGGTACCACCAGAGAAGAGGATACTGCCAATGCAGCAATAAAGGAGCAGGCAGTAATGTTATGGATAGGATACAAATAAGGAGATACTTAAAAGGTTGGCTGTCCAGATGGGATATATCCAGGAATACTGGGGGAAATAAGTGTGGAAATTGCATAGGCTCTGGCCAGACTTCTAATCCTCCTTGGATATGGGGGTTATGCCAAAGGACTGGAGGATTGAAAATGTTACAACCCTGCTTTTTTTAAAAAGAGAAGCAGGATAAATCTGGTCAGCCGAACACGGAAAAACTTTGAGAATAATCTGGGACAAATAAATTGGCATATGGACATTCAAAAGGCATTTAATAGAATATATCAAAATGGACTTAACAAAATTAAAGGCTATGGGATTAAAGGGACAATGGCAGCATGAGTACAAAATTGTCTTGGGAGAGGTGGTGGCATAGTGGTATTGTCTGGACTAGTGACCCAGGGTATTGCTCTGGGGAATTGGGTTCGAATCCCACCGCGGCTGGAAGTGGAATTTGAATTTTTTTTAAAATATGGCCATGAAACAATTATCAATTGTTGTAAAAACCCATCTGGTTCACTAATGTCCTTTAGGGAAGGAAATCTGCTGTCCTTACCTGGAATGGCCTAACAAGCCATTCAGTTGTATCTAACCACTACGAAGTCAATAAGGAATGAAACCAGACGTACCACCTGGCATTGACCTAGGCAACAGCAAACGGCCCTGTTGACCCTGCAAAGTCCTTACTAACATTTGGGGGTTTGTGCCAAAGTTGGGAGAGCTGTCCCACAGACTAGTCAAGCAACAGCCTAACTCACCATACTCACCAAATCATACCTCACAGACAATGTCCCAGACATGGCCATCATCATCCCTGAGGTGGCGGCACAGTGGTAAACAGTCGGGAGGGAGTTGCCCTGGGAGTCCTCAACATCGACTCTGGACCCTATGAAGTCTCATGGCATCAGGTCAAACATGGGCAAGGAAACCTCCTACCACCCACTTCCACTACCACCATCTCTCCGCTCCCCCCCCCCCCCCCCCCCCCCCAGCTGATAAATCAGTATTCCTCCATGTTGAACACCACTTGGAAGAAGCACTGAGGGTGGCAAGGGTGCAGAATGTACTCTGGGTGGGGAACTTCAATGTCCATCAAGAGTGGCTTGGTAGCACCACTACTGACTGAGTGGGTCAAATTCTGAAGGACATAGCTGCTTGACTGGGTCTGCGGCAGGTGGTGAGGGAACCAACAAGAGAGAAAAATGTACTTGACCTCGTCCTCACCAATCTGCCTGCGCAAATGCTCTGTCCACGACAGTATTGGTAGGAGTTTTTTTTTAATTCATTCATGGGATGTGGGCATCGTTGGCCAGGCCAGCATTTATTGCCCATCCCTAATTGCCCTTGAGAAGGTGGTGGTGAGCTGCTTTCTTGAACCGCTGCAGTCTATGTGAGGTAGATACACCCACAGTGCTGTTAGGTAGGGAGTTCCAGGATTTTGACCCAGCGACAGTGAAGGAACGGCGATATAGTTCCAAGTCAGGATGGTGTGTGACTTGGACAGGAACTTGCAGGTGGTAGTGTTACCAAGCATCTGCTACTCTTGTCCTTCGAGGTGGTAGAGGTCGCGGGTTTGGAAGGTGCTGTCGAAGGAGCCTTGGTGCGTTGCTGCAGTGCATCCTGTAGATGGTACACACTGCTGCCACTGTGCGTCGGTGGTGGAGGGAGCGAATGTTTGTAGATGGGGTGCCAATCGAGCGGTTGCTTTGTTCTGGATGGTGTCGAGCTTCTTGAGTGTTGTTGGAGCTGCACCCATCCAGGCAAGTGAAGAGTATTCCATCACACTCCTGACGTGCCTTGTCGATGGTTGACAGGCTTTGGGAAGTCAGGAGGTGAGTTACTCTCCGCAGGATTCCTAGCCTCTGACCTCTTTTGCCACGGTATTTATATGGCTACTCCAGTTCACTACTCTGCAGCGGTTCAAGAAGGCAGCTCACCACCACCTTCTCAGGGCAATTAGGGATGGGCAATAAATGCTGGCCTAGCCATCGACGCCTACATCTCATGAACAAATATTTTTTAAAAGCAGAGGTTATGATTAAAGGTATTTTTTTGACTTGATTGAGGTATATAGTGGTGTTTTCCAGGGGTCAGTATTAAGACCACTGCCATTTTTGATATAAATAACCTGGACTTGGATATACAGGGTATAACTTTAAGATTTGCGGATGACATAAAACTCAGAAATGTAGCAGACAATGAGAATAGTAACAGGTTTCAGGAGGACATAGACTGGTGAAATGGGTAGCCACAAGGCAGCTGAAATTTAATGTCGAAAAGAGTAAAGTGAGTGGCTGGAATTTTACGCCACCCCAGCGAGTTGGATGATGGCAGGGGGGTGGGGTAAAATGGAGCGGGATGCTCTGGAAGGCCTTCCTGATACAATCCCGCCTCCGCCCCACATTACGTAGGGCAGGGAGTGGGTGGGGAAAATGGGACAATGCCCCGGGCCAATCAAGGCCCTTGAGTTGCCAATTAACAGCCACTTAAGGGCCCTTGCCCGCCTCCAAGCGGATTTTACGCGTGGCAAGCGGGCGTCGTGGAGCTGGGAAAGGCCACCAGGTAAAAGCTGGTGGCCTCTCGGCTCCCAGAGGATGGTCCCTGAACATTGGGCACAGGGTGCCCAACTGAGAGCTGCCCCCACTTCCGCAACCACTCCCAGGAGCCAGCATGCCCCCACCATCCCCCTTCCCTCCAAACGACCACCCTTGCCTCGCCGGGGCCCGACCGATTACCCCCAGCGAGGCAACCCAAACTCACCTGAAATCCCGGTTCCATGTCTTCATCTGCTGTCGACTGGGCTGCAGTCCCAGCAGTGGCCACCGCTTCCGGTGGCGCTACTGGGACTAAGAGCTGCCAGCTCAGTGAGGCGGGACTTCCTCCCTCATCAGGTGGAAGCTCCGCCTCATAACAATTAAAGCCTGGGGACCCATAAAATGTGGGTTGGATCCCCAGGCTAGGCGGACGCGGGTTCGCCACCGACTTTTACGTTGATGGCCATCTCCCGTCCACCCAACGTAAAATCCAGCCTAGTCACTTTGGTAGGAAGAATGAGGGGAGGTAATATAAACTAAATTGTCAAATTTGAAATGGGATGCAGAAACAGAGACTTGGGGGGTATGCATACAAAACATCTGACCTAATATCTCCTTTTGTAGCTCGATGTCATACTTCGTTTTATAATGCTCCTGTAAACCAACTCGGGGTGTTTCTTAACGTTAAAGGCACTCTACAAATATAAGTTGTTGTTGTGACAAGCTGTTTAAAAAAGCGTTGTGAATGTTGGCTTTATGAATAAATTGCAAAATCAGGGAAGTTATACTAAACCTTTTGGAAACTGGTTAGGTCTCAGTTGGAGTGTTATGGTTCATTTTACACTTCAGGAAGGATGTCAAGGCCTTGGAAAGAGTGCATAAGAAATTAGAATTGTACTGGAGATGAGGGGCTTCAGTTCCATGGAAGCTGGTGTTATTCTCCTTAAAGCAGAGGTTAAGGGGCAATTTGATAGAGATGTTCAAAAATCATGCATGGATTTGATGAAGGAGAAACTATTTCCTGCGGCAGACAGGTCAGTGATGAAAGGACACAGACTTCAGGTGATTGGCAGAAGTAGCAGGGGCAACATGAGGAAACATTTTTCAGTGAGTTGTTGCAATCTGGAATGCACTGCCTGAAAAACCGGTTGAAGCAGATTCAACAGTGACAATCAAAGGAGAATTGGAATTTTACAGGATTATGGGGAAAGTGCAGCAGAGGGGGACTAACTGGATAGCCCCACCCAAGAGCTGGCACAGACACAATGGACCGAATGGCCTTGTGCAGTATCATTCCTTGATGCTAGATTCATGTCTTATGTCATCTTTAAGCCTTATTGTACTGAAGCACGCTGAAGTAGCGCGTCTTTGTCCCCTATCCCCTACCAGTCAGTGCAAATATGGTACAATAAGCCTCTGTTGTCCCAGGGTATACAATTTTTTTGAACCTCGCCAACAATATAAACATTAGCATTTGTTCACATTGCAGTAATACAGCTAAAGGGCAGCAGGTGGCACCATAAGCACAGATAACAGAAGACTGCCAGACATTTGATATTTTCAAGTTTTTATTGTGGTGATTTTACTCTCATGATCTATACATTTATTTCCATAAGTCATCTCACAAGTAGATTTTTTTTAAACTGAAATTGTGCAAATTATTAATATAACCAATACTTACGACTATTTTCCCTTCACAACATTCTTGCCTTTTCTGCTATCTCCTCAGACTACAACATCATCCATTAATATAGCACCTTTAACATAGAAAACAATTGGGAGTTCATCCTGAGGTGTAGGGATAAATGAGGTCGAGCTGGCCAAAGGCATGACTGAGGTTCCAAGAAGACTTTTGAGTTGAGGGGTATAATGAGAAAATTCTGGAACATAAGAACAGGAGTAGGCCATTCAATCCCCTGAGTGTGTTCCACCATCCAATGAGATCAAGCTATCCTGTATCGTAAATCCACTTACATGCTTTGGCTTCATAATCCCTTCATTCCCTTAGCTAGCAAAACTCTTATCAATCTTAGATAAAAAATTAATTAAGCTAGCATCTACTGCTTTTTGTGGGAAAAAGTTCCACACTTCTACCATCCTTTGAAGAGACATTTCCTATTTCTCCCCTGAATGGCCTGGCTCTGATTTTAAGGTTATGCTCGCTTGTCCTGGACTCCCCCACCGGCAGAAAAAGAACTGTCTCTATCTACCCTGTCAACTCCTTACAAGATCCTAAAAAGTCTCAATAAAATCAGCCCTTAACTTGCTGTATTCCAGGGAACACAAGCTTAGTTCATATCTTTCCTCAGAATTTAACTCTTAGATCCCTGGTTATATGCAGGACAAGATGGCCTAAGATCCTACCACATAGATTGTAAAAGGGCCATGGAAATTAAATTGAAATTGTGCTCCACTGCAAAGACCAGTCGGGAGAGATGATGGATTTTTTTTGCAGACCTGTACTAAGTGCTCAGTGTCCAATTACTATTGCACAGAAGTACTGGATCTTGAATTACATGCTCATCTCCATAGTATCGCTCAAACACACAATCTTCTGACAAAGGAATGTAGGAATTACTGGGCAATAAAGACCACAGTTGAAGTAATTAGCATTCTACCATCATGGTATTCCTTTGATTCAATGTCAATCTCTGTCAATTAATCTATGACAGAACCAGACAGAATGCAAAGATGAGTCCAGTGGTGAAGAGCTTTGGGAACCATAAGTCCAAATTCACCTATTCCTCCCAAGCATGCCACACTTGCCACATGTCATGCTTCAAATTACTCAAGGCTAAATGACGACTGAGTCAAGGTACTATTTTGTGATAGATTTGTTGGCTCACAGATATAGGGCTGGATTTTACGGTGGGCGGGGTAAACTGTCGACTGGCTGAAAAGTCAGTGGCGATCCCGCCTCTGCCAGGCCTGGGGGTCCAGACTGGATATTACAGTCCCCAGGCCCTTAATTGGTCTTGGGCAGGACTTCCACCTCAGTGAGGCAGGAAGTCCTGGTTAATGGAGCTGCCGGCCAATCAGTGGCCTGGCAACTCATAGTCCCAGCAGTGCCAAGAGCGGTGACCACTGCTGGGACTGCAACCCAGCATCCAGATGAAAATGACGGACAGCACCGAAGAAGTGGTAAGTTTTTGAGGCCTCGCCGGGGGCAATCAGTCGGGCCCCCAGCAAGGCGAGGGGCGTCAGTTAGGGGGAATGTGTTGGGCATTGGGGGCTGTTGAGGCTTTGGGGGTGGCCCTCCATTGGGCACAGGGTGCCCGATCAGGAGGCACCCCCCCCAGGCCACCTAGTTTTAATAGGCGGCTTTTCTGAAGCCTCAGCCACCCGCCAGCCAGCCCTAAAATCCCCGTTGGTGGCGGGCGTAGGCTGTTAATTGGCCACTTAAGGGCCTTGATTGGCCAAGGGCAGGCAGGCCATTTCTCGCTGTTGCCGCCCTGCATAAGTTGGCAGCTGAAGCGGGAATGGGTTGGGAAGGGCATAAAATAATTCTGGTTATAGAATACAAAACTGATTTTAAATAGATGAGATAAGAGTAAGATTAGGATTTCCAATAAAAATGACTTCCCTGTAAACCAATAATTAGCAATTTAGAATTATAGCAAAATGTTTGTGCTTATTTTCACCATCAGTAAGTGGCAGCTCTCTTGCTTTGGAGAATCACTAAACAAAACATCTGCTATGCAACTGATCCACAAAAAATGTTTGCCACTTGCACAATTTAGGTTTGCAATTCACCTTACACTTCATATTTTATTATATTGTCATTTGTATGTGACTATGAAGAAAATTATGGTATATAGCAAACCTATGTAACAGACACCAATTAGGGCCCGGTTTTAACTCTATTTGGGTTTTAAATAAGATTTAAGTGTGAGCTTGACTTAGGTAGCAGTACTGGGCCATAATGCAGGTGGTTGGGGGTTCAAATGCCACTTTCTGGTAATCTGTAAAATGAACTCTAAAAGTATATTAATGTGAGAGGTTCATTTTTGTCTTATGAGATAAAGGCACAATATAAGGTTTTCAAAAAGCTTTCATCAGTTTTAAGATAGAATTGTGAGCTCTGTCCAGTTTCAGACCTGGTAAAAGGTGGGTCAACTAATTACCTGAATGTTGCTCAATCACTTTGATCACTGAAATTCATTTGTTTAATTGGGAAATTGCAGAGTGATATTGTGTTGAAATGCAGATGGTTTATTTCCATCCACTGGATAAGTTCCTCATGTAACATGCCAATTTAAGCGGAAATGACGAACTAAGCGGAGGCGCATGCGCGCAGTCTTCGCCGGACGAAGCCAGGCCTCAATGGCGGCGTCGCGGGAGGGAGGGAGTCAGGATCAGCATCTGCTTCGGAAGTGGGAGAGGTATACTAAACGCTGCCGCTTGAAAAAAAAAACCCACATACGATCTCACGCAGACACACAGCGTCCAACAAATGGAGGATTTACATCCGGAGGAATGACGCTGGCACCAACCGTCAGCTTCACACCCCACTGCATTTTGGGAGTTGTAGGCTGAAGTCACAGGGGAACTACATATCCCAGAACACCGCGCGGTACCAGCATGGAAAGGATACATCCACACAAACAAGGCCGGGACTCCTTTAAATCTGGAAACGAAAAGGCAAAACTGCACAGGCACAGACAGTCAGTTTTACACGAGAAATAGTTTTTTTTATCCAATGTAAAGTTCTGAAGGCAGGTCTTAGACCTCAAATATTACATTGAATACAGAGATTGATCGTTCAGCCCAACCAGTCCATGCCAGTGGTCTCGAGCCTTCTCCTGCCTTTCCTCCTCTAACTTTATCAGCATAAAGTTCCCGTCTCATATGCTTATGTAGTTTCCCTTTAACTGGATCTATACTGTCCCCATCGACCACTGCCTGTGGTAGCAAGGTCCACATTCTCACCACTCTGGGTAAAGAAGCTTCTTCTGAATTCCCTATTTGATTTTGTTTTTGGGTGACCATCTTCTATTAATGGCCTGTAGTTTTGCTGTTCCCTCACAAGTGGAAACGTTCTCTCCCAAACTTTGTCATAATTTTAAAGACTTCCATTTGGCCACCCCTCAGCCTTTCAAGAGAAAAAAGACCCAGCCTGTTCATCCACTGCTGATTAGTATACCCCTGCATTTCTATATCCTCTTATTAACCTGCCTTTCTTGCAGATGCTGACCAAAGTGCTGTGCACTTCCAGCATTTTCCATTTTTTTGACGATTGGATTAATGTTTCATGTCAGACCATTCATGTATTTGCTTGTTCCCACAGCACAGTTTCTTGTATTCAACCATGTGAACATACAGTAGTAGAAATATGGAAATAATGACATTCTAAGAATGTTTTCTCAATAAAATAAGTTCCAAACGTTTTAATTACCCCACAACTTCATTGACTGATGCATGTGACTTGTGGCATCATTGTGCAATTGGCAGAAAAAAACAAGAATCCAAAAATCCATTGATAGTCTTTTACAGCCAGACTGCAATTCAAAGTTTTCCTCCTTTTGAGATACACAAATCAATATTAACTAACAAAAGTATATTAATTTGGGAATATTGAGCAAAATTAACTATTTTGTATGTCACAGAGCTTTCCCACATACTTGCTTTATTAAGTTGAATGTTTCCCCTGGCTGGTGAGTCTAGAACCAGGGACACAGTCTCAGAATAAGGGGCAGGCCATTTAGGACCGAGATGAAATTAACAATTGATCCATTTGTGGAAGAGAGTTCCAAACCTCTCCCACCCTTTGCATGTAGAAGTGTTTCCTAACTTCACCCTGAAAGACCTGGCTCCAACTTTTAGGCTACGTTCCCGCGTCTTAGACTCCCCAACCAGCAGAAATAGTTTCTATCTATCCTATCAGTTTCCCTTAATATCTTGAAAACTTCAATCAAATCACTTCATAATCTTCTAAATTCCAAGGAATAAAACCCCAGTTTGTGTAATCTCTCCCTGTAATTTAACCCGTCGAGTCTAGGTATCCTGCTGCATTCCCTCCAAGGCTAATCCATCCTTCTTAAAGTGTGATGCCCAGAACTGAGCACGGTACTCCGGGTGTAGGCTAACCAGGGCTTTCTTTGTATAGCTGCAGCATGGGTTCTACCCCTTGTATTCTAGTCCTCTAAATATAAGGCCAGCATTCCATGATTATTTTTCATACCTGTCTGTGATATTTTAATAATCAATGTGCATTCACTTTGAACTTCTAGCCTTTCACCATTTAGAAAGTACTCTGTGAGTCCAAAGTGGATGACCTTGTACGTGCTGATATTAAAATCCATTTTTCATGGTTTTGCCAATTCACTTAATCTATTAATATCTCTTTGTAATTTTATGCTTCCATCTACACTGCTTACAATGTTGCTTATCTGTGTGTCATTGCCAAACTTGGATATGTGGCTCCCTGTCCTGGTTTCTAAGTCATCAATAAATACAGTGATTAATTAAGGCCCCAACACAGATTCCCATAGGATGCCACTAGTTACTTCTAGCCCTTTATCCCTACTCTGACTCCTGCCGCTCCTGAGTACCACTCTCATCCTGCAGTATTCTGATTTTTAGAAACGTACCTGAAAAAATTCTAAAATATGCTCTCCTACCTTGCAAAACTACTCCCCTGAGGTCAGGTCACAGATACAACATCCTGCTGATGAAGCATATACACTTGCGGCATTTATAGATTTTTGCTACACCACTTCCTTTTCTTTCAACTTCAGCTTTCACTTGGAACAGTTGCTGATCTGACATCAATGACTGCTGTACAGTGGTAGTGAGGTTACAGGCCTTTGCTGCTCCATTGTGTGAGCGAGGGCTGCTTTCTACAGATGGGAAGCTCGGGGGAAAGCAGGTAGCCGGCTGAAAATACGGAGAGAGGAATACTTGCATTATTAAAATTCATCACTCTGCATACAACACCACACATGCAACAAAAGCCAAGCACCTCTGCATTGGCCTGTATTGCCCCATGGCAGCACTGGCGCGCCAATTTTGGCACATTTTTAAATCCACCTTGGAATGTTTGATTGAATTTGTTATCATGAATTATTTATGGTTTTGCTGTGATGCTTAAGTATTGACCTTGACTTTCTTCTAACAGGCAGCAGATAGAGCTAAAGCAGCAGATGATTGACCACAACACTGAAGATTGGCAGAGTAATGAGGGCTTTGAAGGGTTAGAGCGTGTTGGAGGTGTGGATTTATCTTACATCAAGGGAGATGAAGTCAATGCTTGTGCCTCATTAGTGGTTCTCAGTTATCCTGATCTTAAGGTAAAATCAGACACTTGGACTGACGGTAGGAGATTGATATACAAAATCTAATAAATGACGCTAGTTTTCTGCAAAGACCAGTCTTCTTCACTTTGCTAAAACAAATAACTTACAACAGCAGCTTGCATTTACATAGCACCCTTAACATCCCAAGGCACTTCACAGTGGAGAAGCATATGATGTGGCAGAGTTTAAGATTTAGGGGGACTTGGTAAAGATGAGATGGAAGGTCATGGTTTTGAGGAGGCTTTTGAAGGTTTGGCGAGAATATTAAGAGGAAGGGAATCAGGGAGAGACACAGGGTATAGGGCTTTGACAACTGAAAGCTCTGCCAGTGCTCATGGAGCAGTAGGAAGGGCAGTATACACAGGATACCAATCAGAAGAACAATGGACGTGACCTGAATAAGGCCCATTTCAATGCAACTCACTTTTAATGCAAAGAAATACAGCATTGTACATTTAAAGAGCTTTGCAGTTTTCACAGTTAACGAGAGGTTAAATGTTTTATGTTTTAGGGCCACAAGGTGAAGTATTCACAACGATATTTTACCTAATGATATTTTAACTCTGTAGAGGTGGAATCAGCTTTTGTGAGGCACATCTGTATGCACAGTTCCAATTAAACAATCACGCAGTAGTTTTAGTGCAGAAGCCTTCATCTCAAAATATTGTGCCCTGATTGTGCAACAGCACACAATCTATTGCCCAAGGATTGCATAAATGATCAAAAAATTATTTTATTCCTAAAGAACAATTAGCAGCTAGTAGTTTAAAAAATGAAGAAGGATTGACAGCTTCTGGTAGATGTTAGGTGTGAGACTGATGATCAGAAAGTGAAGTGCATGTGAATGGGTCTCAATTTTAATCCAAACGGAGGCTTGCTCACTCCATTTTGTTTCCAACATTGACTGTTCTGCTGATTGGTTTTATTTGCTGAGGACTATGATGACAAACATTTACTCATCGGTGACAGCTCTTAAACCTGTGTTAATCCTTTCTAGTTCAAGGCATACAGCGGTCATGTGTCAGTATCAGAAAATGTTATACAATAAGTCATTTAAGCAGGATCACAGACAAGCTAACAGAATTGGACAGTATGTTGCTGTTTCTCTATAGTTTCTGTGATATTACATGGGAGGAGCTCACTCAGACAATGCAAGTGATTCAGGAATAGTAGAAAAGGGTGATGATGAAAAATATAATTAGCCAACTATATACAGGTAAAAAAATGCATATATAATTGTCCGTTATTCGCAAAAATGAAATAGATAAATGTGATAAAAGCAAAATACTGCGGATGCTGGAAATCTGAAACAAAAACAAGAAATGCTGGATTCACTCAGCAGGTCTGGCAGCATCTGTGGAAAGAGAAGCAGAGTTAACGTTTCGGGTCAGTGACCCTTCTTCGGAACTGACAAATGTTAGAAAAGTCACAGATTATAAACAAGTGAGGTGGGGGTTGGGCAAGAGATAACAAAGGAGAAGGTGCAGATTGGACCAGGCCACATAGCTGACCAAAAGGTCACGGAGCAAAGGCAAACAATATGTTAATGGTGTGTTGAAAGACAAAGCATCAGTACAGATTAGGTGTGAATATACTGAATATTGAACATCAGCAAGTGCAAACCTGAAGAAAAACAACCTGAAAAAAACAGTGGGTAAGCAAACTGAACAAACTAAGATGAAATGAAATAAATGCAAAAAAAGATTGTAAAAAATGTAAAAAGGAATGCAAAAAAAAAAGGAAGAAAAAAAAGGAAGAAAAAATAACTAAAAATGACTAAAAATGAAAGTAAAGTGGGGGGCTGTCATGCTCTGAAATTATTGAACTCAATGTTCAGTCCGGCAGGCTGTAGTGTGCCTAATCGGTAGATGAGATGCTGTTCCTCGAGCTTGCGTTGATGTTCACTGGAACACTGCAGCAATCCCAGGACAGAGATGTGAGCATGAGAGCAGGGGGGAGTGTTGAAATGGCAAGCAACCGGAAGCTCAGGGTCCTGCTTGCGGACTGAGCGGAGATAAATGTGATGTTTCATGGGAAAGGAAAATACTTCATTTCAAAGTTTCAGATGCAAACAGAGTATGCAATACAATGGTCTGCTAATAATTAAGAGTTACTGTAACTACAGTATCTGCAGATATCAATATTGTTGATCAAATATCAAGAAAATTATGTGTATTATTATTTCTTAAGAGACCAGTGGTGTGAGAACTTGCAACTGGTGTGATGTCAGTGGGCTCATATCACAATAACATGAAACATTTATATTTATCTTTGTTTCTCGTTTTGTACTTTTAAATCTTTTAAATCTCCAGTTTCATCTTCGCCAGCAGCAGATGGTGCTAAACATAGAAATGTTGAAAAATTTATATATTTTCAGTGTTTTTTTTAAACTGGTCTCCATAGAAACTATTCGTTCCAATTTCATAGTCACTGGTTCAGATGCAGTAATTCTAAAACTGACACTGATTTTTGTTTGTAAATATTTCAGTTAACAAATTATATATCTTTTTTCCTATTTCATGCTAACCAGTGGTAAAATTCAGAGCAGATTCTAAACAAGCTTTCACTAAATATTTCTACCACTCCTATGGCAAGGTAATTTCTTTGGAGCTTTTTAATTACTATTAATGATAACCTTTTTTTCTGTTTTTGAGTTTAACATCTTTGAAGAGAAAAGACAGGCTGTGATATTTTGATTGAAGGTTTCATACTCAGACATGATAACCTGTCCTTTCCCTTTACAGATGCTGAATGACCTGCTGCATGTTTCCAGATTTTCTGCTTTTATTTCAGATTTCGAGCATTTGTTATTTCCCTTTTTATTAGGCTGCATTTGCTGATAACACAATCACTAGGTGGCACAATACTGGCACAGGTGCAGATGCAGCCTCATCCACCGAAAAGTCACTGTCTGCGACGTCTCAGGCAGCTGCCAATAATAAAGATGACTGTTCAATTTATCACGATGATGAAGACCCCACCTGCCACAAATGAGCCATATGAACATAAATGAGTCATGTGAACATAAATTTTAAACTGTTGCTGAAGGAAGAGATGACTTGTTTAAAGAGATCAGCAGTGGCTGGAAAACATTTGCATACTAAGAGACAGTGCCTGGAGACAATAGAACGACTCCCTGATCCAATGAAATCAAATGGATTTTGATCACCAGACATTGATGTGTAAGAAAACCAGCATTCCAGGGTGTCTGCTAAGATGGAGAATCCACAAACGCAGGAGTTTGTTAAAACAGCTAGTCACATGACTAACCTGCTGGCCTAGAGTTTTGTTTGAACTGCTCACAGCGCATTTTTGTCAGATCGCAACTGAACTTGGAAGAAGTGAGCCTCTCTCCTGGCGAACTCTCTCTCTCATGCATCTCCAGATCCACTGAAGTCACTTAAACCTCAAGAGAGAAAAGACTCCTACATCGAAACAAGTTTTAAAGCGTACACTGGGCCCCAACGAAACGGCAAGACTTACCAGCAATCAAAGACTCTGCATCGAACTCAAAGGACCGTAAATAAATCCCAGCTATTGCCTCAAACTTTTCCCCTTTATTCTTTTTACTTTTCTGTCTCTATCTGCGTGTGTTTATCGCATATGCATGCTCGCGTGGTTACATTGCAAATTCGTAGTCATTAACTGAATTAGAGTTTATGGTTAATAAACTTCCACTTTTCTTGTTTAAATCTAAGAAAACCTGTCTGGTTGATTCTTTTTGCCTTACAATTGGAGAGCAGTGAACAAGGATTCACTGAGGGGGAGCTAAAAACAGTGTTTTTAAAATTAAACCCTGTTACGGTTAAACCAGGCAAAGGCTGAGAGGGACCCCCTAGACTCCTTCTCACCTGGTCGTAACAGTCACAAAAAGCAAACGCAGCCTTAACCCAAATCCCCACAGTGGCTGCGATCGCCACCTCCATCCCACCCCCAACAGTGCCCAGCTCCCTCCTGCCATCGCACTTCCCTTCGTGGCGCCCTCCCGCGTCTGTCTGCTCATCGCTCACTCCCTGCCTCGCCATTTCTCCCCCCTCAGCCACTTGGTCCCGCCCTCACCACTTCCCCACCTCGGCTGCTGGATCCCCACTCTCTTCCCCCCCCCCCCCCACACCAACCACCCGCTCCCGGTTTCGCCGCTTCCCTCTTCTTGGCCACTCTCTCCCGCGTCACCGTTACCCCTTGGCCACTCGCTCCCCGCCTTGCCGCTTCGGTGACTCATTCCCTGCCCCCCCGGCACCGCTTCTTCGGGTGGCGCAGTGGGGAACGATCAGCTGAAGTGGGAAGCGACGAGGCCAGGAGCAAGTGGCCGAGGCGGGGGGAGGGGGGGGTGCGGGGAGTAGGGCGAAAGCAGGAGCAAGGGGGCAAGTGGCAAGGCCTGCAGCGAGGGGCCGGGGTAGGGGGGAGCGGCGAGGGTGGAAGCGAGTGGCTGGGGGCGGGGGTGGAATGGAGCCGATAATCACAGCTATTGAGGGGTGAGATGTCACTGCGTGGTGATGTCAGCATGTGCATGCGCGCATTCATATTGCAAGCTGTCAAATGTTCGCACACACTGATGCCATCCGCAGTCACTCTACACATGCTCTGCGTTGTCAGGAGTCACTTTGTTTTTATTATGACAAAGCTCTTTAGCACAGATTTTAAAGATTATATGAAACCACAGAGAAAAGTAAAGTTTTTCTTTTACACTGTCACATCCCTACAGTGTTAAAAGGTGCCAGCATCCTATGGGAATGAAACATTGGAACTCCAGTATGAGGTGCCATTCCCAAAACAAGCAGAATGCATTATTTATACCTACATCATCCCCTTCGTAACATTAGAGACAGAAGAGAATGTGCATCTCTGCTCTCATACGGTGTTGGTGCTTGGCACAGAGAAGAGATTTAATTTTTAAATGGAAAATAATAAAACAAGAAAATGTCTATGTTTTGAAAGCTGTGAGTGACCTTAGGTGCTTACAGGGTTGACCACAATTTGCTGCATAAAAGTCCACACATTGTCAATAGATTTTCTGCTTTCAGTATCTTAAAACTGTCTATGTAAGAGTAATATGCCAATAGGTGCATTGTGAAATAAAATGCAGCAGGAGTCACATCTGATCACAAATTCAGTACTCATCATTTCTATTTCCAATTTTTTTTTAAACTTTGCTTAGGTTGTTTATGAGGAATGCCAGATGGTTTGTCTGAATGCCCCTTATATTCCAGGATTTCTGGCATTTCGGGAGACACCTTTTCTGGAAGAAGCTGTGAAAAGACTACACCACAAGGACCCCAGTCTTTTCCCTCAGGTAAAAATATGAGAGTGTCCTTAGAAATATGTGAATATTCTTTGATTAACTTGGCTGGAGTAGATCTCATTAGCATAATACCTTCATTTCCAGGATAGTGAAGCTGTATCATGCCATTTTTAAGAAGACCGGTATGTTCCGAGCTTTGCAAAGCTGTAACCGTAATCAAGACAGAATCTCCAAAACAATAAACCAACTCATTTGAATTTATTTTACTTTAATGACCCATAAGTCCTTAAATATTTGGAATTGCTACTAACCCTTCTTTTCTGAATGCACTTCAAAATGATATTTTGGAGCTATTCTGGACATTGTCATTTTTGTCAGTCAATTTCATGTATCTATTAGTTCTAAATCATTCTTTCAAAAATGAAAATTACACATGACAGCTTACTTAATACATAGGAGTTAAGTTTGGAGAATTCCTAGAACAAATTCAAGCTCTCCGACGTGTCATCTGTTGCAAACTGTATTTAGGTAGCATGGCTTCTTCAGTGTCCTCTATGTCATTGGCAATAGTACTTGGCTAATTTTTATAATAGCTTTTTGATAATTTGTGCATCTAGGACCTACACACTGAGTCCTGAGTTTTTTTTATTCTTTTATGGGATGTGGGTGTCGCTGGCAAGGCCAGCATTTGTTGCCCATCCCTAATTGCCTTTGACAATCGAATGGCTTGCTAGGCCATTTCAGAGGGCAGTTAAGAGTCAACCACATTGCTGTGGGTCTGGAGTCACATGTAGGCCAGACCAGGTAAGGATGGCAGATTTCCCTTCCCTAAAGAGAATTAGTGAACCAGATGAGTTTTTACAATTGATGATAGTTTCATGGCACCACTATTAAAACTAGCTTTCACCAGCTGCCATTGAGCCCAAGATTTGAACCTATATCTTCAGGGCATTAGGCCTACTAGTTTAGTGCCATTACCAGTATGTCACCATCTCCCCCTCACTGAGTCCTCTTTGATAAAGGGCTCCAGTGTGTTAACTTACTGATTGGAAATGGACTCAGAGTCAACACAGTAAATCAGAATCCTTTTAAATGAACAAAACAGTTTCATTGCAAACAAACTTAAAAAAAACACATCCAGTGAAGCCTTGATAAAATTAACATTTACCACAGAGAAAAGTTGGTTGATAGAAAATAATGGAAAATGAATCTGAAGACTGTAATGTAATTGAAGTGTTAACACCAGGGTAAAATACAGGAAGAAAGCTTGAATGGTTTATGAATGTCATTTGAACCCTAAAATTACATTAGTGCCTTAAAGTCACCTAGAGGTATGTGTCAATTTTTATAACAAATGTGGAATATAGTGACTTCTTTTGGTTTAAATTCGTTTTCTTGGTGATGTGTGGCCGTCCAGCAGTCTATTTGTTCGATGTGGATGTTTTATGATGCTGTTTGGAGATGAAAGTAATGATGTGACAGAAGGCTATTATTGATTGCATGACATAGGACCTGACTATGTACTGGATCCTGTGAGAAGACCTGCCGTATTACCACATTATTTTTCATTGTTTGTATCATAGGAAGAACCATTATATTACATATATTACAATAGTGTTACAAGGCATGAAGATTTCATATGTGATCAAATTATAACTTAAATAATAACATTCTTTTTTTTAAAAAATTGATCCAAAGAGAGAAATGAACTGTTTAAAAAGAGCTTAAATGTGTAGCATAAATTTATTTATTTATTGATACAGCACTGAAACAGGCCCTTCGGCCCACCGAGTCTGTGCCAACTATCAACCACCCATTTATACTAATCCTACATTAATCCCATATTCCCTACCACATCCCCACAATTCCCCTGCCACCTACCTACACTAGGGGCAATTTATAAGGCCAATTTACCTATCAACCTGCAAGTCTTTGGCTGTGGGAGGAAACCGGAGCACCCGGCGAAAACCCACGCAGTCACAGGGCGAACTTGCAAACTCCGCACAGGCAGTACTCAGAATTGAACCCAGGTGGCTGGAGCGGTGAGGCTACAGTGCTAACCACTGCGCTTAAACTTATTGAAGCTCAAGATCTGAAGTATATTTTAAAATTTTGTTGTTTCAGTTTGCAAGCTTATCTCTTGCAGATTTTTTTTTTTACGGCCATTAGTGCCTTGTCAATCTTATTAATTAACATTATTTATTAATATTCCAGATTATTTTTGCAGATGGAAATGGAATTTTGCACCACCGAGGTAAGCAATCTATTTTTTGTGAATGTGTTAGTTATTTACACATTATTATATTGTGGTGCTAGCTGTATGTTCAACTATCTGAACATTAATCTTACCACTTTAATGATTCAACTATTATGCAGATTTTAAGCAAATTTCATCACTAAAATTCTTCTCGGACAGACAGTGGGTTTCTTTCACAAATGAACATGTTAGAGCCTGTGTGAATGTCGCGTTCACATATCTGTAAAAGTTGAGGTGTTATCCCATTAATTTAAAAACTAATAATGGTATTTTCTGCCAAGCTTGCCAGTATGTTTCTCTTGGTCTGTACATGCTGAGACTCATCAATTTGTTTCTGTGCCTTTTATCCATCCTTATTTTAGAACAGTAATTAATAGATCTCCTGTGATCTTGCTCACTGATACTGCAGAACCTGAAGCCCAGTTTCTGTTGTTTACAACAGTCCTCCTCGGAGATGTCAGAATTCGCACTCGTGCTTTGCAGCAGCACCCCCCCTATGACTGTAACTCAGATACAGACAATGCTTCCTTGACTGATTCTGAGCCCAGGACTGAGGGGGAGGGAGAAATGGGAGGTGTCAACATTTGTGGTGCAAAGACTGACCTCACTTGCAGGCTGATCTCTCATGAGCTCGCTGTGTAATTCTGCTTCCAGAACGAGTATCGAGGCAGTTCCAGGATAGACAATTGCGCATTGAATTAGTATGTTGCATGCTAGTAGTTGCAGTTTCACCTCTTTAAGGAGTTACAGTCATGAACTGTTGAGTTACAAATGATGGGGTGATCCTTAGCGCTCAAATTGGAGACCAGTGGAAGTTGGGGCTGCTGGGTACTGACTATGGAAAGGCTTGGAATGAGACATATTGTCACTTATAAAAAATAAATAGGGAGGCAGAAGAGAAACTGTTAGTTTAATTTTTTTCCCTGGATTGTGAATGAGTTGAATTTTTGTTGAAATGTGATTGGAGAGAAAATTGGAAGGTTTTACATGACAAGATTGATGAAGAGCAAAGCAGAAAATAACCATTGAACAATGAGGAAAACATTGAGAGTGAGGATGAAGAAAATTGTTAAATGGTGAAAGAAGAAAGGTGCTAGCCAGCCACAAGAGGTGAAAACGTTATTACAAAGGGTAACCTCAGTAACTTAAGTTTTATTTAATGTGTGACAAATTTGTTGTTATTTCCTATAAATAGATCAAATCAGGAGAAATTCAACTTATGGTGGCCCATTTTTCACCCTTAAAATAGACATGAGGTCTCCGAATCTAACATTGCAATCTGTCATGCCCGGTCTGGGCCAGAAGTGTGCAAACCAGCTTATTGGCACAGGCAATTTTTAGCGGTCCAGAGAGCCTGCCTGAAACAGGGTTTTAGTCTCCTTACATGTGCAAGTTGGGATCCTCTGCTGTTGTAAGACCGCAAATGTAAAATTATGGTGCAAATGAGCAGAAGCTGGGCATTACATGCTTGCCCTAGTTGTACCAGGTCTTGAACAGTCTAACCAATTCACTGAATTGAAAAGAAAGCACCATTCACTGAATCCCCTTTTTTCAACTGTAATTTTGAGCCAAGTGATAAGTGTGTGGTTTCCCAATAAACATTCCAGTTACACTTCTAATGTTTTAGTGAGGTGATACTTGCCTGTAATTGGTTGGTCGTTAGTAGAACAGGAAATAAAAGTAATAGCATTCCTTTCGGTAACAGCATTGACATAACTGTTTCCAACCCAAAATTTAAATGATTAGCATTCAAATATGTATGAAAGGGAATTCATTCATTATAAGGCATCTCAACCTGGAATTTGTTTTTTTTTAATTCACAATCAGAAAAAGCAAAAGTGACTTCTGTTGTTTTGACATTTTCACATTTTACACGACAGGCGTAATTTTCTCGCACTCACGGCCATGCGCTGGGAGGTGGGGTGGCAAAATGGCGGTGGAACACGTTTGGATGGAAGCTGTTGAAGTTTCCCAGAGGGATCTGGGCTGCTGGATGGAGACCATGCTTATCAGCCCTGAGTAGGCAATTGAGCCTGTTAAGAAGCCAATTAATAGGAATTTTCCAGAGGCTTTCAGATTTTTCCAGGGACATACGTGAAGAATGGAGCTTCAGAGCCTCACCAGCTCTAAGGAGGCAGGAGCACAGCAGCCGATTGGTGTTGGCTGCAGTTAGCAGCCATTGCGAACAGCAGTATTGCAGTATAATGTTCAGTACCATTTGCAACTCCTCAGATACTGAAGCAGTTGTGTCCATATGCAACAAGACCTGGACAACAATCAGGCTTGGGCTCATAAAAAGAACAAAGAACAAAGATAATTACAGCACAGGAACAGGCCCTTCGGCCCTCCAAGCCTGCGCCGATCCAGATCCTCTCTCTAAACATGTCGCCTATTTTCTAAGGTTCTGTATCTCTTTTCTTCCTGCCCATTCATGTATCTGTCTAGATACATCTTAAAAGACTCCATCGTGCCCGCGTCTACCACCTCCGCTGGCAACGCGTTCCAGGTGCCCACCACCCTCTGCGTAAAGAACTTTCCACGCATATCCCCCCTAAACATTTCCCCTTTCACTTTGAACTCGTGTCCTCTAGTAATTGAAACCCCCACTCTGGGAAAAAGCCTCTTGCTGTCCACCCTGTCTATACCTCTCATGATTTTGTACACCTCAATCAGGTCCCCCCTCAACCTCCGTCTTTCTAATGAAAATAATCCTAATCTGCTCAACCTCTCTTCATAGCTAGCGCCCTCCATACCAGGCAACATCCTGGTGAACCTCCTCTGCACCCTCTCCAAAGCATCCACATCCTTTTGATAATGTGGCGACCAGAACTGTACGCAGTATTCCAAATGTGGCCGAACCAAAGTCCTATACAACTGTAACATGACCTGCCAACTCTTGTACTCAATGCCCCGTCCGATGAAGGAAAGCATGCCGTATGCCTTCTTGACCACTCTATTTACCTGCGTTGCCACCTTCAGGGAACAATGGACCTGAACACCCAAATCTCTCTGGACATCAATTTTCCCCAGGACTTTTCCATTTACTGTATAGTTCACTCTTGAATTGGATCTTCCAAAATGCATCACCTCGCATTTGACCTGATTGAACTCCATCTGCCATTTCTCTGCCCAACTCTCTAATCTATCTATATTCTGCTGTATTCTCTGACAGTCCCCTTCACTATCTGCTACTCCACCAATCTTAGTGTCGTCTGCAAACTTGCTAATCAGTCCACCTATACTTTCCTCCAAATCATTAATGTATATCACAAACAACAGTGGTCCCAGCACGGATCCCTGTGGAACACCACTGGTCACACGTCTCCATTTTGAGAAACTCCCCTCTACTGCTACTCTCTGTCTCCTGTTGCCCAGCCAGTTCTTTATCCATCTAGCTAGTACACCTTGGACCCCAAGCGCCTTCACTTTCTCCATCAGCCTGCCATGGGGAACCTTATCAAACGCCTTACTGAAGTCCATGTATATGACATCGACAGCCCTTCCCTCATCAATCAACTTTGTCACTTCCTCAAAGAATTCTATTAAGTTGGTAAGACATGACCTTCCCTGCACAAAACCATGTTGCCTATCACTGATGAGCCCATTTTCTTCCAAATGGGAATAGATCCTATCCCTCAGTATCTTCTCCAGCAGCTTCCCTACCACTGACGTCAGGCTCACCGGTCTATAATTACCTGGATTATCCCTGCTACCCTTCTTAAACAAGGGGACAACATTAGCAATTCTCCAGTCCTCCGGGACCTCACCCGTGTTTAAGGATGCTGCAAAGATATCTGTTAAGGCCCCAGCTATTTCCTCTCTCGCTTCCCTCAGTAACCTGGGATAGATCCCATCCGGACCTGGGGACTTGTCCACCTTAATGCCCTTTAGAATACCCAACACTTCCTCCCTCCTTATGCCGACTTGACCTAGAGTAATCAAACATCTGTTCCTAACCTCAACATCCGTCATGTCCCTCTCCTCGGTGAATACCGATGCAAAGTACTCGTTTAGAATCTCACCCATTTTCTCTGACTCCACGCATAACATTCCTCCTTTGTCCTTTAGTGGGCCAATCCTTTCTCTAGTTACCCTCTTTCTCCTTATATATGAATAAAAGGCTTTGGGATTTTCCTTAACCCTGTTTGCTAAAGATATTTCATGACCCCTTTTAGCCCTCTTAATTCCTCGTTTCAGATTGGTCCTACATTCCCGATATTCTTTCAAAGCTTCGTCTTTCATCAGCCGCCTACACCTTATGTATGCTTCCTTTTTCCTCTTAGCTAGTCTCACAATTTCACCTGTCATCCATGGTTCCCTAATCTTGCCATTTCTATCCCTCATTTTCACAGGAACATGTCTCTCCTGAACGCTAATCAACCTCTCTTTAAAAGCCTCCCACATATCACATGTGGATTTACCTTCAAACAGCTGCTCCCAATCTACATTTCCCAGCTCCTGCCGAAGTGGCAAGTAACATTCGACAAGTGCCAGGCAATGACCATTTCAGACGAGAGAATCCAACCATCTCCCCTTGAAATTCAATGGCATTACCATCTGTGAATCCCCCACTATCAACATCCTGAGGGTTACCATTGACCAAAAACTGAACCATATAAATACCGTGGCTACATGAGCAGGTCAGAGACTGGGAATTCTGCGGCGAGTAACTCACCTCCTCTCTCCCCAGGGCCTGTTCACCATCTACAAGGCACAAATCAGGAGTGTGATGGAATACTCTCCGCTTGCCTGGATGGGTGCAGCTCCAACAACACTCAAGAAGCTCGACACCATCCAGGATAAAGCAGTCTGCTTGATTGGCACCCCAGCCACCACCTTAAACATTCACTCCCTCCACTGCCAGTGCATTGTGGCAGCAGTGTGTACCATCTACAAGATGCACGGCAGCAACTCACCAAGGCTCCTTCAACATCACCTTCCAAACTCATGACCTCTGCCACCTAGAAAGACAAGGGCATCAAATGCATGGGAACACCACCACCTGCAAGTTCCTCTCCAAGTCCTGACTTGGAACTATATTGCCGTTCCTTCACTGTTTCTGGATCAAAATCCTGGAACTCCCTTTTAATAGCACTGTGGGTGTACCTGCACCAGATGGACTGCAGCGGTTCAAGAAGGTGGCTCACCACCACCTTCTCAAGGGCAATTAGGGATGGGCAGCAAATGCTGGCCTAGCCAGCGACGCCTACATCCCATGGAAGAATAAAAAAGTACACGGAGGGTGAGCGTGAATAAAGCATGGGAATGACTAGCTGAAGGCGATACAAACTTCACGAATACGTGGAGTTGTAAAAATTGATAGATCTCTCCGAGATGCATCTTATGTCTGCAAAGTAAGGGGAGTAAGAGCCTTAAGGGTGAGTGCTGCAAGTTACAATGGGTGTCATGTCTTCTAGCAGCTACCATTGCTTTACGCCATTCTTGTCTGGCCTTCCTTTCAGTCTCCTCTGCTTGTGCTGCCTTATAACAGAGTGCTGCCGCCTTTCAAATATGGTGCCTGCTCCCCATTATTAGTTAGCTCCCATGCATGCTGGCAGTTCATTGAACATCCCCTGATAATAAATGGACCGCTGGGTGGAGCACTACCTAGAACTGTACTCCAGGGAAAATGTTGTCACTGAGACCGCCCTCAATGCAGCCCAGTCTCTGCCAGTCATGGATGAGCTGGACGAACAGCCAACAAAATCAGAACTCAGTGATGCCATTGATTCTCTAGCCAGTGGGAAAGTCCCTGGGAAGGACGACATTACCCCTGAACTAATCAAGAGTGCCAAGCCTGCTATACTCTCAGCACTCCATGAACTGCTTTGCCTGTGCTGGGATGAGGGAGTAGTACTACAGGACAGATATTTTTATTGTACAGTGACATTTTGACTTTAATAGATTTTCCAAAATATCTCCGGGTTCTTCAAAAGTTGTTTTGGAGTAAATGCACCATTTCTAACTTCTCACTCAGCAATCTCTGCTTGGGTATTGAGGGGATGTGTAGGATGAAGGCTAAAAGTTTCCCCATTGAAATGGGAGGGAGAAATTGTCTTTGTGCCTGATGATAAAGCATTGGCAGAGTACCAGGCGATTGTTACCAGCTCTATTATCATCAGAGAATGATGTATGTGAATGAGAGAAAGAGACTTAAAGGAAGAGGAAAATCAATTCATCAAAATGGGGGCTGTAAACAAGAAGTGGAATGTTAGGAGTAGCTTGCATTATGTTGCAAAGTTAAAAAATGTCAGGGAACTGATATAGTCCTCTCTGCTGAAAGGAGAAGGAAAGTTTAGTGAAAATAGCTCTGTATATCTTACATGTGTTAGGCATACTCACTGTTAGGTTACTCTGGTGACATTCTCACTGAAACCAGCATTTCACTTAGGGTCTACGAGCCAATTAAAAGCCACCTGTTCCTAGGAAACCACAATTTTGGGTGGTGGGACTCCACAAAACTGATAAAACTGATGTTTTTAAAAGGTCAAAGACAATTTTTGAAAGGGTATTTTTTGCAATATAATAAAATGAAAGCGTTCTTTGAAAAGAAAAGCAGCACCCCTTGGATTTCCCTTCTGTGCACATCTGTGATTGTAAAAGTCAGAATTCCTCTGTTTCTTATAAGAATGCTAGTTTGGCTGCGAGCAGAAGGCGACAGTGACTCAACCTTCTGTCATATGTTTACGGCCACAGTGACTCCGTTTATACACGTAAACCCAAGTTGACTCAATCACAGAATCAGAATCGCAGAATACTACAGTGCAGAAGAGGCCCTTCGGCCCATCAAGTCTGCATCGATACATTAAAACACTTGACCTGTCTACCTAATCTCATTTGCCAGCACTTGGCCCATAGCCTTGAATATTATGATGTGCCAAGTGCTCATCCAGGTACTTTTTAAAGGATGTGAGGCAACCCGCCTCTACCACCGTCCCAGGCAGTGCATTCCAGACCGTCACCACCCTCTGGGTAAAAAAGTTCTTCCCCAAATCCCCCTTAAACCTCCCGCCCCGCACCTTAAACTTGTGACCCCTCGTAACTGACCCTTCAACTAAGGGGAACAGCTGCTCCCTATCCACCCTGTCCACGCCCCTCATAATCTTGTACACCTCGATCAGGTCACCCCTCAGTCTTCTCTGCTCCAGTGAAAACAACCCAAGCCTATCCAACCTCTCTTCATAGCTTAAATGTTCCATCCCAGGCAACATCCTGGTGAATCGCCTCTGCACCCCCTCCAATGCAATCACATCCTTCCTATAATGTGGCGACCAGAATTGCACACAGTACTCCAGCTGTGGCCTCACCAAAGTTCTGTACAACTCCAACATGACCTCCCTGCTTTTGTAATCTATGCCTCGATTGAGAAAGGCAAGCGTCCCATATGCCTTTTTCACCAACCTATTAACCTACCTAGAACTGTACTCCAGGGAGAATGTTGTCACTGAGACTGCCCTCAATGCAGCCCAGCCTCTACCAGTCATGGATGAGCTGGACATACAGCCAACAAAATTGGAACTCAGTGATGCCATTGATTCTCTAGCCAGCGGAAAAGCCCCTGGGAAGGACAGCATTACCCCTGAAATAATCAAGAGTGCCAAGCCTGCTATACTTTTAAGACTACATGAACTGCTATGCCTGTGCTGGGACGAGGGAGCAGTACCTCAGGACATGCGCGATGCCAATATCATCACCCTCTATAAAAACAAAGGTGACCGCAGTGACTGCAACAACTACCGTAGAATCTCCCTGCTCAGCAGAGTGGGGAAAGTCTTTGCTCGAGTCGCTCTAAACAGGCTCCAGAAGCTGGCCGAGCGCGTCTACCCTGAGGCACAGTGTGGCTTTCGTGCAGAGAGATCGACCGTTCACATGCTGTTCTCCCTTCGTCAGATACAGGAGAAATGCCGCGAACAGATGCCCCTCTACATTGCTTTCATTGATCTCACCAAAGCCTTTGACCTCGTCAGCAGACGTGGTCTCTTCAGACTACTGGAAAAGATTGGATGTCCACCAAAGCTACGAAGTATTATCACCTCATTCCATGACAATATGACAGGCACAATTCAACATGGCGGCACCTCATCAGACCCCTTTCCTATCCTGAGTGGCGTGAAACAGGGCTGTGTTCTCGCACCCACACTTTGAGATTTTCTTCTCCCTGCTGCTTTCACATGCGTTCAAGTCTTCAGAAGAAGGAATTTTCCTCCACGCAAGATCAGGGGGCAGGTTGTTCAACCTTGCCCGTCTAAGAGCGAAGTCCAAAGTACAGAAAGTCCTCATCAGGGAACTCCTCTTTGCTGACGATGCTGCTTTAACATCTCACACTGAAGAGTGCTGCAGAGTCTCATCTACAGGTTTGCGGCTGCCTGCAATGAATTTGGCCTAACCATCAGCCTCAAGAAAATGAACATCATGGGGCAGGACATCAGAAATGCTCCATCCATCAATATTGGCGACCACACTCTGGAAGTGGTTCAAGAGTTCACCTACCTAGGCTCAACTATCACCAGTAACCTGTCTCTAGATGCAGAAATCAACAAGCGCATGGGAAAGGCTTCCACTGCTATGTCCAGACTGGCCAAGAGAGTGTGGGAAAATGGCGCACTGACACAGAACACAAAAGTCCGAGTGTATCAAGCCTGTGTCCTCAGTACCTTGCTCTATGGCAGCGAGGCCTGGACAACGTATGTCAGCCAAGAGCGACGTCTCAATTCATTCCATCTTCGCTGCCTCCGGAGAACCCTTGGCATCAGGTGGCAGGACTGTATCTCCAACACAGAAGTCCTCGAGGCAGCCAACATCCCCAGCTTATACACACTACTGAGTCAGCGGCGCTTGAGATGGTTTGACCATGTGAGCCGCATGGAAGATGGCAGGATCCCCAAAGACACATTGTACAGCGAGCTCGCCACTGGTATCAGACCCACGGGCCGTCCATGTCTCCGCTTCAAAGACGTCTGCAAACGCGACATGAAGTCCTGTGACATTGATCACAAGCCGTGGGAGTCAGTTGCCAGCGTTCGCCAGAGCTGGCGGGCAGTCATAAAGGCGGGGCTAAAGTGTGGCGAGTCGAAGAGACTTAGCAGTTGGCAGGAAAAAAGACAAAAGCGCAAGGGGAGAGCCAACTGTGTAACAGCCCTGACAAACAAATTTTTCTGCAGCACCTGTGGAAGATGTTGTCACTCTAGAATTGGCCTTTATAGCCACTCCAGGCGCTGCTCCACACACCACTGACCACCTCCAGGCACTTACCCATTGTTTCTTGAGATAAGGAGGCCAAAGAAGAAGAATTAACCTGCCCTTCTGCCTTCAGAGATCTATGGACAAACATGCCAAGGTCCCTTTGTTCCTTGGAACTTCCCAGTGTCAGGCCACTCATTGAATACTTCCGTGTCACATTACTCCTTCCAAAGTGTATCACCTCACACTTTTCAGCGTTAAATTCCATCTGCCACTTTTCTGCCCATTTGACCATCCTATCTATATCTTCCTGTAACCTAAGACACTCCACCTCACTGTTAACCACTCAGCCAATCTTTGTGTCATCCGCGAACTTACTGATCCTACCCCCCACATAGTCATCTATGCATATAAATGACAAACAATAGGGGACCCAGCACAGATCTCTGTGGTACGCCACTGGACACTGGCTTCCAGTCACTAAAACAGCCGTCTGTCATCACTCTGTCTCCTACAGCTAAGCCAATTTTGAATCCACCTTATCAAGTTACCTTGTATCCCATGTGCATTTGCTTTCTTGATAAGTCTCCCATGTGGGACCTTGTCAAAGGCTTCGCTGAAATCCATGTAAACTACATCAGCTGCACTACCCTGATCTACACACCTGGTCACATGCTCAAAAAATTCAATCAGATTTGTTAGGCATGACCTCCCTCTGACAAAGCCATGCTGACTATTCTTAATCAAATTTTGCCTCTCCAAGTGGTGATAGATTCTCCCCTTCAGAATTTTCTGCAATAGGTTACCTACCACTGGCGTGAGACTCAGTGGTCTGTGGTTCCCTGGCTTATCTCTACAACCTTTCTTAAATAGTGGGACCACATTAGCTGTTCTCCAGTCCTTTGGCACTTCCCCCGTGGCCAGAGGGGAATTAAAAATTAGGGTCAGAGCCCCTGCAATCTCCACCCTCGTCTCCCACAGCATCCTGGGACACAAATCATCCGGACCTGGAGATTTGTCTACTTTTAAGCCTTCCAAAACCTCCAATACCTTGTCACTCCCTATGACAATTTGCTCAAGAACCTCACAGTCTCTCTCTCTGAATTCCATATCTACATCCTCATTCTGTTGGGTGAAGACAGATGTGAAGTATTCATTCAATACCCTACCAATGTCCTCTGGCTCCACCCACAAATTTCCCCCTTGGTCCATAATGGGTCCTACTCTTTCCCTGGTTATCCTCTTCCCATTGATATACTTATAGAATATCTTGGGATTTTCCTTACTTTTACCAGCCAGAGCTTTCTCATATTCGCTCTTTGCTCTCCTAATTGCTTTCTTAAGCTCCATCCTACACTTTCTGTACTCCACTAATGCTTCCATTGATTTGCTCTCCTTGTATTTGTGAAAAGCCTCTCTTTTCCTTCTCATCATACCCTGAATGTTTCTGGTCATCCATGGTTCTCTGGGCTTGTTGCTTCTACCTATTACCCTGGAGGGAACATATTGGGCCTGTACCCTCCCCATTTCCTTTTTGAATGCCCCCCACTGCGCTTCTATAGATTTCCCAACAAGTAACTCTTTCCAGTCTACCTTGGCCAGATCCTGCCTTATTTTACAAAAATTTGCTCTCCCCCCAATCCAAAACCTTTTTTTGCAACTTGTCTATTTCTTTCTCCATAACAAGCTTAAATTGTACTATGTTATGGTCACTATCACCAAAATGCGCCCCCACCAACACATCAACCACCTGTCTGGCTTCATTCCCCAGAATTAGGTCCAGCACTGCACCCTCCCTTGTTAGATCCTCTACTTATTGAGCTAAAAAGTTCTCCTGTATACATTTTAAGAACTCCACTCCATCTAAGCCCTTAACATGATGACTATCCCAATTAATGTTGGGAAAGTTGAAATCACCTAATATAAATACCCTATTATTTTTACACACCTCTGCAAATTGCACACATATTTGCTCCTCAATTTCCCGCTGACTATCTGGGGGTCTATAATAAACACCTAGCAATGTGGCTGTCCCTTTTTTTATTCCTAAACTCTATCCATAAAGCTTCATTTGATGCCCCCTCCAAGATATCATCCCTCCTTACTGCAGTAACTGACTCCTTAACTAATATTGCAACGCCCCCTCCTCTTTTACCCCCTCCTCTGTGTCTCCTGAAGATTCTATATCCCGGGATATTGAGCTGCCAGTCCTGCCCCTCCCTCAACCATGTCTCCGTGATGGCTACTATAATCACAATTCCACGTGTCAATCATTGCCCTTAACTCGTCCGTTTTACCTGCAATACTCCTGGCATTAAAGTAGAGGCCTTCCATCCTGCTCTTACTCCCTTAAAACTTACTTCCGCTGTATTCCCTCTGACTTGTTTGCTTTCCTGTGCTTAGCTGTGTCCCTATTCTGCGAGGAGTCTGCGTCCCCTCCCCCTGCCAAATTAGTTTAAACTCCTCCCAACAACACTAGCAAACCCGCCAGCAAGGATGTTAGTCCCCCTCTGGTTCACATGTCGACCATCCTGCTTGTGCAGGTCCCACCTTCCCCAGAAATGGTCCCAGTGGTCCAGGAATCTAAAACCCTCCCTCCTGCACCAATTCTTAAGCCACATATTCATCTGTGCTATTCTCCTATTTCTATACTCGCTAGCACGTGGCACTGGGAGTAATCCAGAGATTACAACCCGAGAGGTCCTGCTTTTTAGTCTGCTGCCTAACTCCCTGAATTCTTGATGCAAGACCTCATCCCTCTTTCTACCTATGTCATTGGTACCAACATGTACCATGACCTCTGCCTTATCACCCTCCCCCTTCAGGATGCCCTGCAGCCGTTCAGTGACATCCCAAACCCTGGCATCAGGGAGGCAACACACCATTCTGGAGTCACGTTGACGGCCACAGTAGCGCCTGTCTGTTCCCCTGACTATAGAACAAAGAACAGTACAGCACAGGAACATGCCATTCGGCCCTCCAAGCCTGCGCCGATCTTGATGCCTGCCGAAACTAACACCTTCTGCACTTCCGGGGCCCATATCCCTCTATTCCCTTCCTATTCATATATTTGTCAAGATGTCTCTTAAACGTCGCTATCGTATCTGCTTCGACCACCTCCCCTGGCAGCAAGTTCCAGGCACTCACCACCCTCTGTGTAAAAAACTTCCCTCGCACATCCCCTCTAAACTTTGCCCCTCGCACCTTAAACCTATGTCCCCTAGTAACTGACTCTTCCACCCTGGGAAAAAGCTTCTGACTATCCACTCTGTCCATGCCGCTCATAACTTTGTAAACCTCTATCATGTCGCCCCTCCACCTCTGTCGTTCCAGTGAAAACAATCCGAGTTTTTCCAACCTCTCCTCATAGCTAATGCCCTCCAGACCAGGCAACATCCTGGTAAAGCTTCTCTGTACCCTCTCCAAAGCCTCCACGTCCTTCTGGTAGTGTGGCGACCAGAATTGCACGCAATATTCTAAGTGTGGCCTAACTAAGGTTCTGTACAGCTGCAACATGACTTGCCAATTTTTATACTCCATGCCCCGACCAATGAAGGCAAGCATGCCGAATGCCTTCTTGACTACCTTATCCACCTGCGTTGCCACTTTCAGTGACCTGTGAACCTGTACGCCCAGATCTCTCTGCCTGTCAATACTCCTAAGGGTTCTGCCATTTACTGTATACCTCCCACCAGCATTAGACCTTCCAAAATGCATTACCTCATAATTGTCCGGATTAAACTCCATCTGCCATTTCTCCGCCCAAGTCTCCAACCGATCTATATCCTGCTGTATCTTCTGACAATCCTCATCATTATCCGCAACTCCACCAACCTTTGTGTCGTCCGCAAATTTACTAATCAGACCAGCTACATTTTCCTCCAAATCATTTATATATACTACAAACAGCAAAGGTCCCAGCACTGATCCCTGCGGAACACCACTAGTCACATCCCTCCATTCAGAAAAACACCCATCCACTGTTACCCTCTGTCTTCTGTGACAGAGCCAGTTCTGTATCCATCTTGCCAGCTCACCTCTGATCTCGTGTGACTTCACCTTTTGCACCAGTCTGCCATGCGGGACCTTGTCAAAGGCTTTACTAAAGTCCATATAAACAACATCCACCGCCCTTCCCTCATCAATCATCTTCGTCACTTACTCAAAAAACTCAATCAAATTAGTAAGACACGACCTCCCCTTCACAAAACCATGCTGTCTCTCGCTAATAAGTTCGTTTGTTTCCAAATGGGAGTAAATCCTGTCCCAAAGAATCCTCTCTAATAATTTCCCTACCACTGAACGAAGACTCACCGGCCTATAATTTCCTGGATTATCCTTGCCACCCTTCTTATACAAAGGAACAACATTGGCTATTCTCCAGTCCTTTGGGACCTCACCTGTAGCCAATGAGGATGCAAAGATTTCTGTCAAGGCCCCAGCAATTTCTTCCCTTGCCTCCCTCAGTATTCTAGGGTAGATCCCATCAGGCCCTGGGGACTTATCTACCTTAATGCTTTGCAAGACACCCAACACCACTTCCTTTTTGATAATGAGATGACTGAGACTATCTACACTCCCTTCCCTAGGCTCATCATCCACCAAGTCCTTCTCCTTGGTGAATACTGATGCAAGTACTCATTTAGCACCTCGCCCATTTCCTCTGGCTCCACACATAGATTCCCATCTCTGTCCTTGAGTGGGCCAAACCTTTCCCTGGTTACCCTCTTGCTCTTTATATATATATATATATATATATATATATATATATATATATATATATATATATATATATATAAAAAGCCTTGGGATTTTCCTTAATCCTGTTTGCCAATGACTTTTCATGACCCCTTTTAGCCCTCCTAACTCCTTGCTTAAGTTCATTCCTACTGTCTTTATATTCCTCAAGTGCTTCATCTGTTCCTAGCCTTCCAGCCCTTACAAATGCTTCCTTTTTCTTTTTGACTAGGCTCACAATATCCCATGTTATCCAAGCTTCCCGAAACTTACCAAACCTGTCTTTCTTCCTCACAGGAACATGCTGGGCCTGGATTCTAATCAACTGATGTTTGAAAGACTCCCACATGTCAGATGTTGATTTACCCTCAAACAGCCGCCCCCAATCTAAATTCTTCAGTTCCTGCCTAATATTGTTATAATTAGCCTTACCCCAATTTAGCACCTTCACCCGAGGACTACTCTTATCCTTATCCACAAGTACCTTAAAACTTATGGAATTATGGTCACTGCTCCCGAAATGCTCCCCCACTGAAACTTCGACCACCTGGCCGGTCTCATTCCCCAATACCAGGTCCAGTACGGCCCCATCCCTAGTTGGACTATCTACATACTGTTTCAAGAAGCCCTATTACTCTTCCTCTCTTTCCCCCTTCCTGTGCAGACAGGCTGCTTGCGGTGCCAGAAGCTTGGCTCTGTCCGTACTCCCTGGAGGAACCAGCCTCATCAGCCTCCAAAATGGAATACCGATTTGCAAGGGGGACCCCAGGGGACTCCTGAACTACCTGCCTGTTTCTCTTGGACTGCCTGGTGGTCACCCATTCCCTTCCTTCCTTAAGTCCCTTCAGCTGCGGTGTGACCACCTCTCTATACGTGCTATCCACGATGCTCTCAGACTTGCGGATGCTCCACAGTGTTTTCAGCCGCCGTTCCAGCTCTGAAATCCGAGCTTCCAGGAGCTGCAGCTGGACACACTTCCTGCACACATGCTGGTCCCAGGGACTGGAAATGTTCCCGGATTCCCACATGCAGCAAGAGGAGCAAACCACAGCTTCAAGCTCTCCTGCCATGACTAAACCCTTTAAATATAAAACTTTAGAAGATTATAATTAAAAAAAACAATTAAGTCTTGCTAAAACAATGACTTCCAATTCAATCCACTTTGAAAAATACCCACCAGGACTTACTCACCAGTCAGCTGTGCTCTTTAGAAGCTCTCGGCTCCCCTCACTTTGAGGACAGGGAGGAAATGAAAGGAGCTCCTCGCTTCCTCAGTTACCAAACTTCCACTATAGCACTCTAATGCAACCCAAGTCAGCACTCCAATGCAAACAAAGTCAGCACTGTAAGATGGCCCACTTTTATACTGACTGACTCTGAAAACTGGTTTAAGCCAATTCTCTAATTAACAAGGTGCAGTTGCAAGCAGAGCCTGAGTGAACCCTGTTTAAAGCTGGGACTCACTTTCCGTTTGCTGTTACTGTACGCCCCATGAGAGGCACCTGATCATTTTTGTCAGACTTACAGTGACATGACTTTGCTGGCCTGATTTGCAATCACATTTGTAATTTGTCATGCATGACATATGCAGTTTAACGCATAAAAGTGTGAAGTGATGAAGAATAATAAGAAACAATGCAAACAATTTTAAAAGGGATGTGCAAACAGAGAGACCTGGATGTGCATAAATCTTTGAAGGTGGCAGGATGAGTTGAGGAAGTGTCTTAAAAAAGAATATGGATCTTGAGCGGCGCAGTGGTTAGCACCGCAGCCTCACAGCTCCAGCAACCCGGGTTTGATTCTGGGTACTACCTGTGCGAAGTTTGCATGTTCTCCCTGTGACCGCGTGGGTTTCTGCCGGGCGCTCCGGTTTCCTCCCACAGCCAAAGACTTGCAGGTTGATAGGTAAATTGGCCATTATAAATTGCCCCTAGTATAGGTAAGTGGTAGGGGAATTGAGGGAAGGTGGGGATGTGAGAGGGTAATGGGATTAGTGTAGGATTAGTATAAATGGGTGGTTGATGGTCGGCACAGACTCGGTGGGCCAAAGGGCCTGTTTCAGTGCTGTATCTAAATAAATAAAAATAAATAAATACACAGAGGTCTAGAGTACAAAACCAAGGAATTATGCTAAACCTTGATAAAGCACTGGTTAGGCCCCAGCTGAAATATTGTGTCCAATTCTAGGCACTACATTTTAGATAGAATGTCAAGGTCATAGAGATGGTGTAAGGAGATTTACCAGTGTTATATCAGGGATGCAGCATTCAGTTATGTGGATAGATTAGAGATGCTGGAATTGTTTTTAGAACAGAGAAGGTTAAGAAGACATTTAATAGGAGTGTTCAGAATTTTGAAGCATTTTGATAGAATAGACAAGGAGAAACTGTTTCTAGTGGCAGAAGGGTCAGTAACCAGCGGACACAAATTTAAGTAATTGGCAAAATAACCAGCGGCACAATGAGGAGAATCTTATTAACACTGTGAATTGTTATGATCTGAAAGGGTAGTGGAAGTTGATTCAGTAATAACATCCAAAAGGGAACTGGATAAATACTTGAAGTTAAAAAGATTGCAGGGATGTGGGATAGGGTAGGGGAATGGGACTGATTGTACAGACTTTCAAACAGCAGGCACAGACATGATGGACCAAATGGCCACCTTTTGTGCTGTATCATGCTATGGTAATCATAGCTTACGCAATACCTTAGTACCTTCAAGTTGCAATGCACAAATAAAAGGGGTAGTGCTTAGTTACTCACAGACAGTATTCTACATAATTATAAGATTACGTAAGTATTTATTATCACTGTTATCTTTGGAAAACAGAATTCGGTGTGGCCTGCCACTTAGGTGTCCTCACGGACTTGCCCTGTGTTGGGGTTGCCAAGAACCTCTTGCATGTGGATGGTCTGGAAGAAAAGAATCTGCTGAAGGAAAAGGTATGAAAGAGCTATCCACCATACACTTAGGAGATTAGCTGCATTGAAATATCACATGGATCACTGAAGTTAGATACCCTAAAACCATCCATACAGGAATTTCAATTTGAATTCAATTTGACTGTAACATTTTTTATAGTTACAAAAGCAATGCAGAAGAAAGCAGTTCCTTAGAAAGGTTGACAGCATTAATGGCCATAAGGCACAATAAATCCAAATACTGAAGGAAGGATTTCAGCACCAACATTAATAATATAATCACATTGCAGTTTTGCAGTTTATTCTGAGAATATAATAAATGAGGAAATCTTGTAATGTTCTTTATACCATGCCTGTGGTCCGCAAACTCCAGAAATATATGTCATTTTTCCCCACAGATGAGATCCAAATTACCCAGCTGCAGGAGCTGAGTCTACCATTTCCTCCATTTCCATTACTAAATACCATTTTGTTTCAAAATTTATCATTGGTTGCTGTACAAAAATAAAGCTTGTTCTTTTCCTACATCAGGCTGTAAGTGTGCCATTGGTTGGTACCTTATCTCCAAATAGAAACCATAAGTAAACTTGCTGGTAGATGGGGTGCCAGTCAAGCAGGCTGCTTTGTCCTGAATAGTGTCAAGCTTCTTGAGTGTTGTTGGAGCTGTACTCATCCCGGCAGGTGGAGAGCATTCTAGCACATTCCTAACTTGTACCTTGTAGATGATGGACGGGCTCTGTGGAGTCAGGCTGCAGAATTCTCAGCCTCTGACCTGCTCTTGTAGCCACAGTATTTGTATGGTCGGTCCAGTTAAGTTTCCCAGGATGTAGATAATGGGGGATTCAGCGATGGTAATGCTGTTGAATGTCAAGGGGACATGGTTAGATTCTCTCTTGTTCATCTGTTCTGAATCTATCCCATTTAGCACTGCGGTAGTGCCATACAACACAATGAACGGTATTCTCATTGTGAAGATGGGACTTAGTCTCCACAAGAACTGTACAGTGGTCACTCCTACCAATACTATCATGAACAAATGCCTCTGCGACAGATAGATTGGTGAGAGCAAGGTCAAGCAGGTTTTTCCCTCTTTTTGGTGTTCTCACCTCCTGCCGCAGGCACTGTCTGGCAGATATGTGCTTCAAGTCTCGACCAGCTCAGTCAGTAGTGGTGCTATCAAGCCACTCTTGATGATGGACATTGAAGTCCCCCACCTAGAGTACATTCTGTGCCCTTGCTATTCCCAGTGCTTCTTCCAAGTTGTGTTCAACATGGAGGAGTACTGATTCATTAGCTGAGGGCCATGTTTGGGCTGATACCATGAGACTTCATGGGGTCCGGAGTCAATGGGCTGGATTTTAAGAAGCCATCTATGTCGGAATCCGGGCTTCTACGGGGAGGGCCTGAAGATGGCCCCGAATGAGGCCTGCCACAGACCTCGACGCCGGCAGGGCCTGGCACGATTCTCCTGCTGATGGCGAGGCATGTGGCGGCAGCCCCTCCGCACCCTCCCCCCGGCCCAACTGGGTGACGTGACCATAATTTGAATATTTAAATCAATTAAAATAATTAATTTAAATAGACTTACCTCGCCTCCTGATGTCCCGCTGCAATCTTCAGCCAGGAGGCTGGCACTCCTGTGCCTTTGGATCCCCGTCCAGGGAAACGAGGCGCAACAGTGGTGGGGAGGGGGGAGGAGGTAAGTTTCTCGGTGCAGGGGGGGAGGGGAATGGGGTCAAATTAACGTCATGGATGTAAGGGATGGTGGGAAGGGTTATAGTTTAAAGTTTGGACAGTTGGGGGGTGGGGAGGGAGAAGGTCAGATGGTAAAGGTGTTTTGTTGGGGGAAGGGCAAATAATTAATTTAATTGTTATTGTGGGGGTGGGAGAGGAGAAAAAGAGATGTATTTATTTAATTTAATTCAATCTTTCTTTAAATATTTAAACATGCAGGTAGGGCTAACAGCCCTTTAAAAATGGCTTCAGCGTTATCAGGGGCTGGGGGTAGCCACCCCAGCTATTTAAATCAGCCGCCGCGCTCGGAATCATGCAGCTCGTTGGTGTGCGACCCGCGCAGTTAAGCTGCCATTTTTTTCACCTGCAGTCGAAATTATATTATAAAATTCAGCCCAATGTTGCAGACTCCCAGGGCACCTCCCTTCCGACTATATATCACTGAGCTGCCACATATGCTGCTTCTGCTGGTGGGACAGGACATACCCAGGGATGGTGATGGAGGAGTCTGGGACATTGGCTGTAAGGTGTGATTCGGTGGGTATGACTCTTTCGAGCTGTTGCTTGACTAGCCTGTGGGGCAGCTCTCCCAATTTTAGCACCAGTCCTCAGATATTAGTAAGGAGGACTTTTCAGGGTCGACTGGGCTGGGTGTGCCATTGTCGTTTCTAGTGCCTAGGTCGATGCTGGGTGGTTCATCCCATTTTATTCTTTATCGACTTTTCAGTAGCGGTTCAGTACAACTGAGTATCTTGCTAGGCCATTTCAGTGGACAGTTAAGAGTCAACCACATCGCTGTGAGTCTGGAGTTGCATGTAGACCAAGGTAATGATGGCAGATTTCCTTTCCTTAAAGGGCTTTAGTAAACCAGATGCCTTTTTATGACAATCCAGTAGTTTTATGGTCACCATTACTGAGACTCAAATCCCAGATTTATTAATTAATTGAATTTAAATTCCACCAGCTGCTGTGGTGGGATTTGAACACATGTCCCCAGAGCCTTAGTCAGGGCCTGTGGATTACTAGTCCAGTAACAATGCCACTACGCCACTGTCCCCCTCTTTCCCACTTATTCATTTATACCACATAGATTCTTCTGAGAGCGCAGGATAAAACTGCACCAACCCAGTGTTGTATGAATAATATATTTAATCAATAGTGCTGTAAGCCTATAGACCTGCTGTAATTCTCACTTACAGACTGACATACGAATTAGGAGCAGGAGTAGGCCATTCGGTCCCTCAAGCCTGCTGCGCCACTCAACAAGATTGAGTGGAAAAAGCAGAGCTTCATCATCCTGTGTCTGCCAATGCTAGCTTAGGGAAAGGGCTGACTATCCAGTCATTTGAAGGAATGGCACAGAGACTACCCACTGTATATTGTAAACAAAGCATAAAAGAAAGCATGGGCCATTTAAAAACTGTAACTGGTCACTGAAGTTAGTGGATAAGGGCAATGACATTGTTAAATATTTCTTTGCATCTCTATACAGAGGAAAAGGGTGACGATGTCCTTAAGTCTGAGATCATGTTTACAAAGACTGCAAGGAGAAGCCTCACACTGTCTGAATGATGTAAAGATTATTCTAACTAAATTAAATGTTCTTAGAAAGGATCTTCAGCAGTGAATTTTAAGGGATCTGGGGGTAGCAATTAGCAAAGTTTTAACTGGCACGTTTTAAACCACTAGATTTGGGAGTGATCCCTGAGCATTGGCAAGTGGCAAATATAACTCAGTAATTCAGTGTAGAGACGTACCTGGAAACTACAGACAAGTCAGTTTATCGTCAGTTGTAGGCAATATTAAGGGACTAGTGGGAGTGCATTTGAGAAATCGGTGTTCGATAAAGTAACCAAGCATGGGACCGACTTGAAATCTGTGGAAGAAGTGAATGGGTTTTGAGTGAGTTAAAATCTCACCCAGAGGCTTAGGAAGGAGAGTTCTAGCTTAACTAACCTCCTGGGATTAATTTTAAAGGTTTCGCTGCCATGAAGGCAAAAGAAATTCAGTGGACATATTAAATGCAGTTATTTTTGCAAAATGTTTTTGACCATGTCCCACATGACAAATTAATAGTTAATTTAGGAAAATCTCACAAGGTCATGGCATTTTATTGGTCTTCCTGCAGCCTCCTCCCCATATTGGTGTAATCTGTTAACAGCGTTACAAGCTCAAGAGTGAGGAGCAGAAGGAAAAAAAAGTTTCAAAGAAATAAACTTGAAAAGCATCAAATTAAGCTTAAGCTATTTAGCTAAGCACTTTGTACTCTCTCTTAATTTATGCTAAAATTACACTTTAATGGATATGTCACCTGTAGCACCCACACTGCACAACTTTCTTCAGAACTCTTCTACTGAGTGAAATGCATTATATAACGCACGAGGCATATCAATTTTTTATTTTAAATATTGGGCTGAATTTTATCAGCACATCGCGCTGTGCGGCGACGCACTGTGAGAGAGGCACCCTCTCGACACGGAAGTGCTGCCATCGAGCCCCTGCGATATTACGCGCGGGGGCTCATTTAAATAGAGGGGGCGGAGCGGCTGCACCCGATGACTTAGAGGGGGCGGTCGCCACGCCCCCGGCAACGGCATCCGGCACCACTGCGCAGGCTCCAGTGCCATTTTTAAAGGGCTTCAAGCCCTTTGCAAAAATTTTGCATTTTTAAAAGCATCTTACATGTAATTGTTTTTTAATAAATAATTTTTTAATAAATGGGTGGTTCATGATCGGCACAGACTCGGTGGGCCGAAGGGCCTGTTTCAGTGCTGTATCTCTAATTCGAAGGTGGAAGCCCTTTCCCAGCCCCACAATGGTCTTTCTATTGCTCTTTATTTGGAAAAGTTATTTCATTGCCGACCCGACCTTTCATAGGAAGATAGGAACAGGAATAGGCCATTCAGCCACTCGAGCCTGTCCCGCCATTCAATGAGATCATGGCTGATCCGCGGCCTAACTCCATATACCTGCCTTTGGCCCATATCCCTTAATATCTTTGCTTAACAAAAATCTATCTATCTCAGATTTAAAATTAACAACTGTTCTAGCTTCAACTGCTGTTTGTGGGAGAGTTCCAAACCTCTACCACCCTTTGCGTGAATAAGTGCTTCCTAACATCTCTCCTGAACGGTCTAGTCCTAATTTTTAGACTATGCCCCCTAGTTTTAGAATCTCCAACCAGTGGAAATAGTTTATCTTTATCTAGCCTGTCTTTTCCTGTTCATATCTTGAAGACTTCAATCAGATCACCCCTTAACCTTCTAAATTCTAGTGAAAACAGGCTTAATTTGTGTAATCTCTCGTAACTTAACCCCTGTAGTCCAGGTATCATTCTTGTAAACCTACGTTGCACTCTCTCCAAAGCCAATATATCCTTCCTAAGGTGTGGTGCCCAGAACTGCTCACAGTACTACAATTGGGGTCTAACCAGGATTTTGTACAGCTGCAGTATAACCTCTGTGTCTTTATACTACAATCCTCTAGATATAAAGGCTAGCATTCCATTCACCTTTTTGATTATTTTCAGCACTTGCTCGTGGCATTTTAAAGATCTATGCACCTGAACCCCCAAGTCTCTTTGGACATCCACTGTACTTAACCTCTTCCCATTTAGAAAGTACCCTTCTCTATCCTTTTTTGGTCCAAAATGGATAACCTCACACTTGCCTACATTGAAATCTATCTGCCAGAGTTTTGCCCACTCAGCTAGTCTGTCAATATCTCTTTGCAATTTTTTGCTATCATCTAGACTGTCCACAATGCCGCCTAACTTTCTATCATCAGCAAATTTGGATATATGACTTACTATGCCATCATCCAAGTCGTTAATGAATAATGTGAATAATTGAGGCCCCAACACAGATCCCTGCGGGACACCACTAGTCACATCCTGCCAATCGGAGTACTTACCCAATACCCCCCCCACTCTCTGTCGCCTACCACTCAACCAACTTTCTAACCATGTCAATAATTTGCCCTCAACTCCATGGGCTTCTACCTTAGTTAACAGTCTCTTATGTGGGACTTTATCAAATGCCTTCTGGAAGTCCATATAAATAACATCCATGGACACTCCACTGTCCACTACCTTAGTCACCTCTTCAAAAAATTCAATGAGATTTATCAGGCATGACCTTCCCGTCATGAAGCCATGCTGGCTGTCCCTGATTAACTGAATTTTTTTTGGTGTTAAGTCACCCTATCCTTGATTATAGACTCCAGTAACTTGCCCACCACAGATGTCAGGTTAACTGGTCTGTAATTTCCTTGGTTCCCCCTTTCACCCTTCTTAAAAAGTGGAGTGAGATGTGCAACTTTCCAATCCAGAGGGACCACTCCTGAATCTAGGGAACTCTGAAAGACTATAGTTAGGGCATCTACAATGTGCTCACCTACTTCTTTTAACACCCTCGAATGGAAACCGTCAGGTCCTGTGGATTTCTCACTCTTCAGTTCCATTAATTTCCTTGTTGCTGATGATTCACTTACGTTAATTGTATTAAGTCCCTGTCCCCTATCAGCTATTACTTTTTTCAGGACTTCCAGCAAGTTATCCTCCTTTTCAACTGTAAATACGGAGGCAAAGTAACTGTTCAACGTGTCTGCCATTTCCCCATTATTAATGACAATATCTCCAGTTTCAGCTTTTAGTGGGCCTACATTGCTCTTGACCACCCGTTTTCCCTTTATGTAACTATAAAATTTCTTCTTATTGAGCTTGATGTCCTTTGCAAGTTTCCTTTTATAATCTCTTTTAGTAGCTCTTATAAGCTGCTTTGTGACCCTTTGCTGGTCTTTGTATCGATCCCATTCGGCCGGATCTGTACCGCGTTTTGCATTTTTGTAAGCCATTTCTTTTTGTTTTATGCTATCCCTAATCTCTTTAGTTGTCCATGGCTGTTTTTACTGTGAAGTGGAGTTTTTACTGTGAAGTGGAGCTTTTTCCTCTCGGGTATATACTCACTCTGTATTTCGTTAAATGTTTCTTTAAATATTCTCCACTGTTCTTCAGTCATTTGACCCATTAACAGACTTACCCATTTTACCGTGGACAATCTCTGTCTCATCTTGGTAAAGTCAGCCTTACCCAAGTCTAAAATTTTCTAGTAGCTGATTTGTGCTTTTCACTTTCAAACGCTACCTTGAATTCGATCATGTTGTGATCACTATTTGATAAATGTTCACGCACAGTTAGGCTACTAATTAAATTTGGCTCATTACTCATAACTAAATCTAATATTGCCTGTCCCCTTGTTACATCTAGAACATATTGCTGTAGGAAACTATCCCGGACATATTCCAGAAATTCACTACCTTTCTGACAGGTGCTAGTCTGCCTCTCCCAATCTATGTGTAAGTTAAAATCCCCCATTAATACTACTTTGCCTTCGTTACATACTTGCCTAATTTGTGCATTTATACAATCTAGCACCTCAGAATTGTTATCAGGGGGTCTATACACAACACCCATTACAGTTTTAGATCCTTTTCTGTTCCTCAATTCCACCCATAAGGTCTCCACTGAATGCTTTCCCCTCATTATATCCTCCCTCACCAATGAAGTGATATTTTTTCTAATCAGTAAGGCTACTCCACCCCCTCTGCCATTTTCCCTGTCCCTCCTGTAAACTTTATAACCAGGTATATCTAGTTCCCAGTCCCGACCATCCTGCAGCCACGTCTCCGCAATGGCCACCACATCATAGTCTTCCATTTGAATTTGCACCTGCAGCTCATCTAGTTTATTTCTTACACTCCGTCCATTTGTATATAGAACTCTTATTTGGGCTATACCCCCTAACCTGTCCCTCAGCACTGATGCTTTATTCGCCTGTTTATTACTTCTCTCTTCTGGTTTAACCAGTATACTTCTTGCAGTTTGGTAACAATCAGCCTCACCACTAACATGCACTTCTACCTTCTCCTTTAACTACCTGTTTTTCCATGTAACTGAACCCTCCCCCCACTATTTAGTTTAAAGCCCTATCTACAGCCCTAGTTATACGATTCACCAGGACTCTGGTGATTCAGGTGGAGCCTGTCCCATCGGAACAGCTCCCTCCTTCCCCAGTACTGGTGCCAATGTCCCATGAATTCGAACCCATTTCTCCCACACCAATCTTTGAGCCATGCGTTTACCTCTTTAATCTTATTGACCCTTTGCCAATTTGCTCGTGGCTCAGGTAGTAATCCAGAGATTATTACCTTTTTGGTTCTGCTTTTTAATTTAGCCCCTAGCTGCTCATATTCCCTCAGCAGAACCTCTAACCTTGCTCTACCTATATCATTGGTACCAACGTGGACCACGACAACTGGATCTTCCCCTCCCACACCAAGTTCCTCTGCAGCCCAGATGAGATATCCCAAACCCTGGCACCAGGTGGGCAACAGAGCCTTCAGGACTCTCGATCCTGGTCACAAAGAACAGTGTCTATGCCCCTAACTATACTATCCCCGATTACGACTACATTTCTCTTTTCTCCCCCCCCACTTGAATGGCTCCCGGTGCCACGGTGCTGTGGTCAGTTTGTTCATCCTCCCTACAGTCTCTGCTCTCGTCCACACAGGGAGCAAGAATTTCGAACCTGTTGGACAAGGACAATGGCTGAGACTCCTGCAGCACTACCTCCTGGATCCCTCTACCTGCCTCACTCATAGTCACATAAATATTTAGATGAAGGCCCCGCCCCCAGCAGCAGGTGGGTGGCACACCGAGGTTCCCCTGCCATCGGTAGTATGTGGCGGGCCCTTCTCGATGTCGGGGGTCGAGGCGGGCCCCTCCCAAAATTAGCTAAATGTTAGTTTTCACTGGTGTGTTGACAGCAAGGTTCTTAGATTATTAATATTATAGTTTAGATAAACTATATTAAACCGAGATACATAGAAACACTATCCCAGAAACAGGCTATTAGGCCAAACCAGTCCGGCTTCGTGTTTATCCTTCACACAAGCAGGAGGCTTTATCCCATGTTCCCACCCTGTTACCATATCCCTTATTCCCTTTTCTTTCAACCACCTATCTAACCTATTCTTAAATGTTGACATGCTCTCTGCTTCAATCACTAACTCCGGTACTGCATTCCACAAGCTCAAAACCATTTCACATTTGCTGATATTGAACTTCATCCACTTTTTTGCCCATTCCACTATTTTGTCGCTATCTCCTTCCTTCTGGACATTAGAACTATTTGCGATGCCTTCTATTTTATTAACACCCACAAATTGGGCAAGACTCCATCTAGTCATAGGGCCAAATCGTTAAAGTACAGAGTGGACAGAAGTGCTCCCAGAACAGAACCCTGTTGGACACCACTACCCACTTCCAACCACTGAGAAACTGTCCTTAACTTATACTCTATTTCCTCCCTTTGTTATGACCGAGGCGGGAGGAGTGCACTGTTAATTCAGTCCCACTTCTCCACAGCTCAAAACATATCAGTAAATGTTTCCACTTACCGAAACAGTCAATTAGATACTCTATTTGTTCCTAGAATAAAGCACACCAGCCAGGTTTCTTTAATAAACAACAAAAATATTTGTTGATTATAAACCAAGTCTTAGCCAATAACAAAGTAAATATATATGCAAATTGAAATATTAAAGCCCCTTATTTTTATCCTCGCCCTCACACACACTCACGTACACAACCGGTTAACCGGGAAAAAAAGGGATCTTTGTGTACAGCTGTTACAAAGAAATAGAAGGAATAAAAAAAAACTTGGACTGCAGAGAAGCAGATATGGAAGTCCTTTGTTTTGGCGAGGTGTCGCAAAGTCGAATAGATGGCTGTCACTCGGAATCTTTCCAGGTGAGGTTGACGAACAGTCTGTTTTGGGTAGGAGTTCAAAGAAATTCAACTACAGAAGGCTTCACATAGGTCTTACAGCAGATATGCAGCAACAATCTGTTTCAGTTCTCACACATTCGATGCACAGTTCTTTTAAAGAAGCGAGATTTCTGCAAACATTCCAGATTTCTTCAAAATACAGGAGACAATGGTACAACTTCATACAAGCTTTTGCTTTTCAAGAGCAGGGATTCTTCGAAGAGAGGTAACAGTGGTCTGGATTTTCTTCTGATCTCCTAGCAGGTCAATATGCAGATCTCCAACTGCCTCTTTTAGTACAAAAACCAACTGGCTTTTAACAGTTCAAAATGAAACCACAAACAGTTCAGCAACAATCTTATGACAGCCATATATCGTGGTCTGTCATTTCCTTGTATACATCTGTCCCTTCAGGTTAGAACACCTGCTGTGTTTACTTGAACATAGAGAACATAGAACAGTACAGCACAGTACAGGCCCTTCGGCCCACGATGTTGTGCCGAACCTTTAACCTACTCTAAGATCAAACTAACTACCTACCCTTCATTCTACTATCATCCATGTACCTATCCAAGAATCTCTTAAATGCCCCTAATGTATCTGCTTCTACTACCACCGCTGGCAGTACATTCCACGCACCCACCACTCTCTGTGTAAAGAACCTACCTCTGACATCTCCCCTAAACCTTCCTCCAATCTTAAAATTATGCCCCCTGGTGATAGCCCTTTCCACCCTGGGAAAAAGTCTCTGGCTATCCACTCTATCTATGCCTCTCATCATCTTGTACCCCTCTATCAAGTCACCTCTCAAACTTCTTCGCTCCAATGAGAAAAGCCCTAGCTCCCTCAATCTTTCTTTGTAAGACATGCCCTCCAGTCCAGGCAGCATCCTGGTAAATTTCCTCTGCACCCTCTCTAAAGCTTCCACATCCTTCCTATAATGAGGCGACCAGAACTGAACACAATATTCCAAGTGTGGTCGAACCAGGGCCTTATAGAGCTGCAGCATAACCTCGCGGCTCTTAAACTCAATCCCCCTGTTAATGAAAGCCAACACACCATACACCTTCTTAACAACCCTATCAACTTGGGTGGCAACTTTGAGCGATCTATGGACATGGACCCCAAGATCCCTCTGTTCCTCCACACTACCAAGAATCCTGTCTTTAAGCCTGTATTCTGCATTCAAATTCGACCTTCCAAAATGAATCACTTCACACTTTTCCAGGTTGAACTCCATCTGCCACTTCTCAGCCTAGCTCTGCATCCTGTCAATGTCCCGTTGCAACCTACAACAGCCTTCCACACTATCCACAACTCCAGCAACCTTCGTGTCATCGGCAAACTTGCTAACCCAGCCTTCCACTTCCTCATCCAAGTCATTTATAAAAATCACAAAGAGCAGAGGTCCCAGAACAGATCCTTGTGGAACACCACTGGTCACCCAGCTCCATGCTAAATACTTTCCATCTACTACCACCCTCTGACTTCTATGGGCCAGCCAATTTTGTATCCAGACAGCCAACTTTCCCTGAATCCCATGCCTCCTTACTTTCTGAATGAGCCTACCATGGGGAATCTTGAACTCACATGTTTTCCAGTACTTGTTTACTGGTCAACCTTTTTGTTGACCTTCCTTTTAAAAAAAAAAACACCCACACAGTTCAGCAATCTCCAAATGATTCAATGTCTATTTAACCCTTTTCAGATTTTAAAAATATAGATTCTCAAGTTTTTAACAAAAAATATGGAAACCTCGTAACACCTAACCAGTTTTTAATCGTTCCCGAATTCTGTAACCCCTTAATCTTCACCAAGGTTTCCTGTGTTGTATGTCAAAGTCTTTCTGAATATCCATTGAATACCACATTCACTGTATTTCCCCATCCACACTATCTGCCACCACCTCACAGAACTCTTACTACACTTGTCAAGCACCGTCTTCCTTTCTGAAATCCATGTTCGCTGCTTTAAATGATTTTCTCTTCAGTTAGATGTTTTATCTTTAATTAAAGATTGTAGTTTTTTTTCTCTGGCAAAGATGTTATATTAACTGGCCTGTTGTCACCTGAGTTAGCTCTGTCTCCCTTTTGGAAAGGGATATTATATTGGTTACTCTCCTGCCCTAATGGGAGAATAATAGCCTCTGTATTGTGTTATTATGACAGTTTTCCATTTGGACAGGACCTTTATGAAGTAAGCTGGTGCTCAGGCTAAGTAAGTAGATGATAATGATAAATAGATCTGAATGGACTATTTCTACAAAACCTTTAGTTAGATAAAAAATGTAAATGTACAGGAGAAGTCTTTTTTTCTTTTTGGGCCTCCTTATCTCGAGAGACAATGGATACGCGCCTGGAGGTGGTCAGTGGTTTGTGAAGCAGCGCCTGGAGTGGCTATAAAGGCCAATTCTGGAGTGACAGGCTCTTCCACAGGTGCTGCAAAGAAATTTGTTTGTTGGGGCTGTTGCACAGTTGGCTCTCCCCTTGCGCCTCTGTCTTTTTTCCTGCCAACTACTAAGTCTCTTCGACTCGCCACAATTTAGCCCTGTCTTTATGGCTGCCCGCCAGCTCTGGCGAATGCTGGCAACTGACTCCCACGACTTGTGATCAATGTCACACGATTTCATGTCGCGTTTGCAGACGTCTTTATAACGGAGACATGGACGGCCGGTGGGTCTGATACCAGTGGCGAGCTCGCTGTACAATGTGTCTTTGGGGATCCTGCCATCTTCCATGCGGCTCACATGGCCAAGCCATCTCAAGCGCCGCTGACTCAGTAGTGTGTATAAGCTGGGGATGTTGGCCGCTTCAAGGACTTCTGTGTTGGAGATATAGTCCTGCCACCTGATGCCAAGTATTCTCCGAAGGCAGCGAAGATGGAATGAATTGAGACGTCGCTCTTGGCTGGCATACGTTGTCCAGGCCTCGCTGCCGTAGAGCAAGGTACTGAGGACACAGGCCTGATACACTCGGACTTTTGTGTTCCGTGTCAGTGCGCCATTTTCCCACACTCTCTTGGCCAGTCTGAACATAGCAGTGGAAGCCTTACCCATGCGCTTGTTGATTTCTGCATCTAGAGACAGGTTACTGGTGATAGTTGAGCCTAGGTAGGTGAACTCTTGAACCACTTCCAGAGCGTGGTCGCCAATATTGATGGATGGAGCATTTCTGACATCCTGCCCCATGATGTTCGTTTTCTTGAGGCTGATGGTTAGGCCAAATTCATTGCAGGCAGACGCAAACCTGTCGATGAGACTCTGCAGGCATTCTTCAGTGTGAGATGTTAAAGCAGCATCGTCAGCAAAGAGGAGTTCTCTGATGAGGACTTTCCGTACTTTGGACTTCGCTCTTAGACGGGCAAGGTTGAACAACCTGCCCCCTGATCTTGTGTGGAGGAAAATTCCTTCTTCAGAGGATTTGAACGCATGTGAAAGCAGCAGGGAGAAGAAAATCCCAAAAAGTGTGGGTGCGAGAACACAGCCCTGTTTCACACCACTCAGGATAGGAAAGGGCTCTGATGAGGAGCCACCATGTTGAATTGTGCCTTTCATATTGTCATGGAATGAGGTGATGATACTTAGTAGCTTTGGTGGACATCCGATCTTTTCTAGTAGTCTGAAGAGACCACGTCTGCTGACGAGGTCAAAGGCTTTGGTGAGATCAATGAAAGCAATGTAGAGGGGCATCTGTTGTTCACGGCATTTCTCCTGTATCTGACGAAGGGAGAACAGCATGTCAATAGTCGATCTCTCTGCACGAAAGCCACACTGTGCCTCAGGGTAGACGCGCTCGGCCAGCTTCTGGAGCCTGTTCAGAGCGACTCGAGCAAAGACTTTCCCCACTATGCTGAGCAGGGAGATTCCACGGTAGTTGTTGCAGTCACCGCGGTCACCTTTGTTTTTATAGAGGGTGATGATGTTGGCATCGCGCATGTCCTGGGGTACTGCTCCCTCGTCCCAGCACAGGCATAGCAGTTCATGTAGTGCTGAGAGTATAGCAGGCTTGGCACTCTTGATTATTTCAGGGGTAATGCTGTCCTTCCCAGGGGCTTTTCCGCTGGCTAGGGAATCAATGGCATCACTGAGTTCCGATTTGGTTGGCTGTATGTCCAGCTCATCCATGACTGGTAGAGGCTGGGCTGCATTGAGGGCAGTCTCAGTGACAGCATTCTCCCTGGAGTACATTTCTAGGTAGTGCTCAACCCAGCGGTCCATCTGTTTGCGTTGGTCAGTGATTATGTCCCCCGATTTAGATTTGAGGGGGGTGATCGTCTTGATGGTTGGCCCAAGAGCTCTCTTCATGCCATCATACATTCCTCTGATGTTTCCAGTGTCTGAGGCCAGCTGAATATGGCTGCATAGGTGTTGCCAGTAGTCGTTTGCGCAACGCCTAGCTGTTCTTTGTGCAGTACTTCTGGCTGCTTTAAGTGCTGCGGATGTTAAATCGCTGGGGGCTTTCTTGTAGTTCAAAAGTGCAATGCGCTTAGCGGCTATGACAGGTTCCAGCTCTTCATTATGAGATTGAAACCAGTCTGCATTTCTCTTCGCACTTTTGCCGTAGGTGGTCAAAGCTGACTCATAGATGGCGTCTCTGATGTGGGCCCACTTGGTCTCAGCATCCCCTGTGGGAGTGTTTTGAAGGGCTGTTACAAGTGAATTTAGAAATTTTTGTAACAGCTGTGGGTGAGAAATTCTGCTCGTGTTGATGCGCGGGTGGCCCTTCTGCTTGGAATGATGCAACTTCTTTGGTCTGAGTCTAACCTTGCTGCACACCAGGGAGTGGTCGGTGTCGCAGTCCGCACTGTGGAAGCTGCGTGTGATTTGAACACTGTTTAAGGCGGCTCGCCTTGTGACAGTGAGGTCTAGCTGGTGCCAACGACGTGATCTTGGGTGCCTCCATGAAACCTGGTGACAGGGTTTAGTGTGAAAGAACGAGTTGGTGATGCAGAGGTTATGATAGGTACACAACTCAAGCAGTCTCTGCCCGTTCTCATTCATCCTTCCAACGCCATAGCGCCCAAGGCAGGAGGGCCATGAGTCATGGTCGGCCCCAACCCTGGCATTAAAGTCCCCCAGCAGGAATAGGTGTTCGGTGTTGGGGATGCTGCTAATGATGTTATGGAGTTGTTCATAGAACTGGTCTTTAGCTTCAGGTGCGGAACAGAGTGTTGGAGCATAGATGCTGAGTAGGTGTACTGGACCAGAGGTGGTGAGCAGTCGGATGGACAGTATGCGTTCCGAGCCATTTGAGGGAGGCTCTATCATGCTGAGCAAGGAGTTTCTGATGGCGAAGCCCACTCCATGCTGTCTTGGTTCTTCAGGATCCCTGCCCTGCCAGAAGAAGGTGTAGTCTTGCTCTGCTAGAGAGCCACTCGCGGGGAGGCGAGTCTCCTGAAGTGCTGCAATGTCCACATTGAGTCTACTGAGCTCGTTGTTAATGATGGCGGTCTTCCGAGAATCGTTGATTTGTGTAAGGTCTTCCGACAGGCCAGGACGCATAGTTCTGACGTTCCAGCTTGCAAAGCGAAGGGCTGGTACCTTCTTTCCTTTTTTCATGTTGTTTGGTGCGGTGTATCAGTCCACCTTTCGGGCAATGACCCTGAGCTCCAAGCACCCATTGAAGCAGGCAGACTGTGGCGGGACAGAACCTTATTGACCGGGGGCTGCCCGGTTTGAGGCGGGCGGTAGCTGTCCAGTGAGGTGCAATGACCTCTCCCACCGACAAAGGCAACCCGTGGCGCCCAGTTTCTACGCCAATTTATCTGGACTTATAACCCGTAACTGCTGCCTTCCGTGTTGTTTCAGTCGCTGTGAGGCAACTATGGAGTGACCTCTCCATGGCGCATGCCTGGGCAAATTTATGGAGGTTGAGAGTTGCCCAGTCGTCAAAACCCCCCTCTCGGCCTTTCTGGTGGGGTCCAAAGGAGTGCAGGACACGACGTTTGGCACCAGTATGGCTGCAGGAACTGCCGGAAACATGCCAAAGGTGACACATGACCGCCTACGGGGTTCCGCTCCGGATTTTCTGTTAGGGTTTACTCCCTTAGCCTTGGTCTCTCCCGAGACGCCCACAAGGCAGTGGGGTTGTTGGGGCCCCTACACAGGTGTAGGATGGTGCCGGTGGGAGGAGGGGATGCAAGGGGGAGGGGTAGAGGGAGGGGGTGGGGGGGGGGGTGCAGGGGAAGGGGGTGCGGGGTGAAGATGGTGCGGGGGGGGCGGGCTGGGACGGGGTTGTGAGGGGGTGAGCTGAGAGGGTGGAGCAGGGAAGGGGACGGGGGTGGGGGGGGGGGGGGGGAGGGGGGGTGGAATCTGGTGCAGGTAATAGGCCATTTCCTCAGTGCCCACCATCGACGTCCGGAAAGCTCATCTACGTCCTTCGGGAGGTGAAGCATCATTTGGCAGACTTAGAGGTGATTACATTTGCTCAGGGTTTTTTTTTTTTGCAGTGGTTTAAATAAAGGCATGCAGCATTGCCGACAGTGCGCTGCAGATGCTCTCCGAGCCATCTCCCGCGGGCGCTTTGAAGTTGCGGCCGGGGGGGCCGTTCGTGGATGTTTTGGGTGTTCGGGGCACCTTTTCACAGGACTTCTCTCGGGTCCCGCAGCTCCTTCTTCACCTCAATGGACTTACCGCATGCCGTGGCTGCAGACACTCTGGACTGTGAAGACAGCAGGATCGGAGATTAAAGTATCGGCAGCTGTTCTCGTCAGTTTCATCCGGATCAATTTCATTGAGAAAACAAAGAGCAGGTGTGGCTGGGGGAGGGCAGTGGGCCCAGGTAACATACACTAAACTAACTGTAAACTTTTAGATAGGGCTAAAATGAACTGATTTAAAGAGCCAGGGGAATTTAAACAGTTTAAGAGGGCAGATTGGGGGAGAAAACGTTAGGGATGGGAGCAGATGGCCATGGATAGAGTTGAACAGCAAGGGAGCTTCCTCGGGAGCTTCCAGCCCAGGAGCCATCTTGAAAAGCTCTTGCTACAGGAGAAGTACATATGCTTTAAGTGGCCAGGATTTACAAAGTATCTGCCAATTCTCATCCTCAAGCCACCTCATAAAAAGACCTTGTGTTTTATTACCCATGTTTTGTCTGGTAATGAGTTTCTTTACAAGCCTGTTGGCAGCATTGTTTAATGTAGTCTTTGTTGAGGAGTAGCAAAATCTCAGATCTGTTGATTACAAATTATGTTTGTCCATAAATTTACTGTCGCTCTTTAGTAAAACCTTACTTTAGAACTGTTATTACAGCAAGGGAATGGAAAGAAAGGTAAGTTATGGCAAAAAGAATTTTCAAAAATTCAGCAGCCATTCCAGCCGGAACACAGGTATATCAGTTATACAAAGCCACTTTTGTACCTAATAATTGTTAAGTCTGTGTGAATGAAAAAAGACATATTTTGCCATGGGGGGACAACCTTAGAGGCACAACAAGGCACTTTTATGCTTTTTGACTTTTCTTTTCCTTTTTCTCACACTCCTGCCTGCACATTTAATGCATTTATCTCATCGTAGAATCATAGAATAGAATAGTACAGCATAAAAAGAGGCCATTTGGCCCATCGAGTCTGCACTGACTCTTTCCAATATCAATCCAGTTAGTCCCATTCCTCCATTCTTTCCCCATATCCCTGCAATTTTTTTTCCTTCAGCTATTTATCCAATTCCCCTTTGAAGGCTACTATTGAACCTGTTTCCACCACTCTATCAGGAGGGAGCAGGAGCATTTTGTTGTGCAGTTAGAAGCTTACGTTTGGCACTTGCTGTCTAGTGACAGGTACTAAAGAGCAAGTACAGTGGAAGAGGAGCAAGTTTCATTGTCCTTTTGGGTCTCCCATTTACTAATTATTGGAGTATGTCAACACCTTAATCTCAATCACTGTTGCTTTCCTCTACCAATGTAGCCTTTTACTTGGTTCTTTCATGTTCTTAATTGGGTTGGTTGTCAAGGGAGACACTGGAATGAAGGGAGACGATTATAAATGAGAGTCACCAGGTCACTCCTTCATCCTAGCTAACTTATATGTACCACCAAAGCTACTAAGTATCATCACCTCATTCCATGACAATATGAAAGGCACAATTCAACATAGCAGTGCATCATCAGACCCCTTTCCTATCCTGAGTGGCATGAAACTGGGCTGTGTTCTCGCACCTACACTGTTTGGGATCTTCTTCTCACTACTGCTCTCACATGCGTTCAAGTCTTCAGAAGAAGGAATTTTCCACCACACAAGATCAAATGGCAGGTTGTTCAATCTTGCCCGTCTAAGAGCGAAGACCAAAGTACGGAAAGTCCTCATCAGGGAACTCCTCTTTGCTGACGATGCTGCATTAACATCCCACACAGAAGAGTGTCTGCAGAGACTCATCGACAGGATTGCGGCGGCCTGCAATGAATTTGGTCTAACCATCAGCCTCAAGAAAATGAACATCATGGGACAGGACGTCAGAAATGCTCCATCCATCAATATCGGTGACCACGCTCTGGAATTGGTTCAAGAGTTCACCCACCTAGGCTCAACTCTCACCAGTAACCTGTCTCTCAATGCAGAAATCAACAAGCGCATGGGAAAGGTGTCTGCTGCTATGTCCAAACTGGCCAAGAGGGTGTGGGAAAATGGCGCACTGACACGGAACACAAAAGTCCGAGTGTTTCAAGCCTGTGTCCTCAGTACCTTGCTCTACGGCAGCGAGGCCTGGACGACGTGTGTCAGCCAAGAGTGACGTCTCAACGTATTCCATCTTCGCTGTCTCCGGAGAATCCTTGACATCAAGTGGCAGGACTGTATCTCCAACACAGAAGTCCTCGAGGCGGCCAACATCCCCAGCAGAAACGCCCTACTGAGCCACCAGTGCTTGAGATGGCTTGGCCATGTGAGCCGCATGGAAGATGGCAGGATCCCCAAGGACGCATTGTACAGCGAGCTAGTCACTGGTATCAGACCCACCGGGCGTCCTTGTCTCCGCTTTAAAGACGTCTGCAAACGCGACATAAAGTCCTGCGACATTGACCACAAGTAATGGGGGAATCAGTTGCCAGAGCTGGTGGATAGCTATAAAGGCGGGGCTAAAGAGAGGCAAGTCGAAGAGACTTAGCAGTTGGCAGGAAAAGAGACAGAAGTGTAAGGAGAGAGCCAACTGTGTAACAGCCCCGACAACCAATTTTATCTGCAGCACCTGTGGAAGAGTCTGTCACTCTGGAACTGGCCTTTATGGCCACTCCAGGTGCTGCACCACACACCATTGACCACCTCTCAGCGCTTACCCATTGTCTCTTGAGACAGGGAGGCCAAAGATGAAAGGCGGTTGAAGACCAGCATTGATAGAGACCAAAAAACTTTTGTTTTTTAAAAAGCAAAATACCCTGGATGCTGGAAATCTGAAATAAAAAACAGAAAGTGCGAGAAAAATTCAGCAGGTCTGGCAGCATCTGTGGAGAGAGAAGCAGAGTTAACGTTTCAGGTCAGTGACCTTACATCAGTTTTTTTTTCCCTCTCAACCTAAATTGGATTCCTCTTAGAGAAATGACTTGTACCTTCACCATTTCCTTACCTGGGCCTTCTTTTACTTTGCCATTTTTATAAGTTTCATACTTATTACATCTCATGGGGATTGCGTCACTCCAGCATGGCCATTATGGCATTTCTCACTTGAAGATGAGCCTCCCAATGTTAACCCCACCATTCCTAATTGGTTTTCTTCTCTGATTTAAAGCCAGACCCAGAAATAGTGTTACTGGGCTAGCAATCCAGGGACATGGGTTCAAATCAGACCACAACATCTGGGGAATTTCAATTCAGTTAATTAAATAAATCTGGAATTAAAAAGGTAGTTTCAGTAGTATTACTAATGGTGATCATGAAACTGCTGGATTGTTGCAAAAGCCCATCTGGTTCACTAGATCAATGGATCGTAACCATTCTCTGCTACCACAGTGTTAACTTTTGTGTCAGCTGTGGCTCAGTTGGTAGCACTCTGACCTCTGAGTCACAAGTGGTTCCGGGTTAAAGTCCCACTCCAGGGCTTGAGCACAACAATCAAAGCTGACACTCCAGTGCAGTGCAGACTGAGTATTGAACTAGCAGAGGTGCTGTCTTTCAGTTGAGACATTAAACCAAGGCCCCATCTGCCTGCTCAGGTGGATGTAAAAGATCCCATGGCACTATTTCAAAGAAGAGTAGGGGAGTTCTCCCTGGTATCCTGGCCAATATTTATCCTTCAATCAACATCACAAAAACAGATTATCTGGTCATTATCACATCACTCTTTGTGGGAGTTTGCTGTGCGCAAATTTGCTTCTGAGTTTCCTACATTACAATAGTGACTACACTTCAAAAGTACTTCATTGGCTGTAAAGTGCTTTGAGACTTCCAGTGGTTGTGAAAAGTGCTATATAAATACAAGTCTTTCTTAATGATCTTTAGGGAAGGAAATCTGCTGTTCTTACCTGGTCTGGCCGAAAAGTGACTCCAGACCCACAACAATGTGGTTGAATCTGAACTGCCCTCTGAAATGGCTTAGCAAGCACTTAGGTGTGTCAAAAGGCTACAAAGAAGTGTGATAAGAATAAAACTGGACAGACCACCCAGCATCGACCTAGGCACTGGACACACCAAAGGCACACCCAGCCCAGTCAACCCTGCCAAGTGCTCCTCATTAACATCTGGGGACTTGTCCCACAGACTAGTCAAGCAACAGCCTGACATATTCATACTCACAGAATTGTACCTTACAGCCAATGTCCCAGACTCCTCCATCATTGTCCTTGGGTATGTCCTGTCCCACTAACAGGACAAATCCACCAGAGGTGGTGGCACAATGGTATACAGTTGGGAGGGAGTTGTCCTGGGAGTCCTCAACATTGACTCTGGATCCCATGAAGTCTCATGGCATCAGGTCAAACATGGGCAAGGAAACCTCCTGCTGGTTACCATCTACAGCCATCCTTCAACAGATGAATCTGTACTCTTCAATTTTGAACACCACTTGGAAGAGGCACTGAGGGTAGTAAGAGTATACTCTGGGCGAAGGACTTCGAGAGTGGCTCGGTAACACGATTACTGACTGAACTGGTCGAATCCTGAAAGACATATCTGCCAGCCTGGGCTTGCGGCAGGTGGTGAGAGAACGAACACGTGAAAAACCTACTTAACCTCATCCTCACCAATCTACCTATCACTGATGCATCTATCATAACAGTATTGGTGGCAATGACCATCACACAGTCCTTATAGAGACAAAGTCTTGTCTTCACACTGAGAGCTCCCTCTATTGTGCTTTGTGGCACTACCACCAGGCTAAGTGGGATAGATTCAGAACAGATCTGAGAGATTTGCCGATGATACAAAGATAGGTGGTATTGTAAGCCGTATGGATGGAAGTGTAAAATTACAAAGAGGTAGTGATAGATTAAATGAATGGGCAAAACTGTGACTAATGGATATTGTGGGGGTCCAAAGAGATTTGGAGGTCAGGTACATAGATCATTAAAATGGCATGAACAGGTACAGAAAATAATTAAAAAAAGCTAATGAAATGTTGGCCTTTATATCAAGAGTATTATACTACAAGTGGGCAGAAGCCATGCTTCAGCTATACCATGCCCTGGTTAGACCACATCTGCAGTACTGAGTGCAGTCTGGGTGCCCCACCTTAGGAGGGATATATTGGCCTTGGAGGGAGTGCTGCGTAGATTTATTAGAATGATACCTGGACTTCAATGCTTAAGCTTTGGGAAGAGATTAAACAAACTAATTTTGTATTCTCTGGAATTTGAAAGGTTAAGGAGTGATTTGCTCAAAGTTTTCAAGATACTAAGGGGAACAGATATGATAGATTGGGAGAAACTGTTTCTGCTGGTTGGGGAGTGTAGGACTGGGGGCATAGCTGAAAAATAGAGCCGGACCTTTCAGGAGTGAAATTAGGAAGCATTTCTTAATGCAAGATGTGGTAGAAGTTTGGAGCTCTCTTCCGCAAATGGCTAGATCAATTGTTAATTTTAAAACTGATAGGTTTTTGTTAGCCAATGGTATGAAGGGATATGGGGCAAAGGCAGGTATATGGAGTTAGGTTGCAGATTAGCCACGATCTCAATGAATAGCAGAATGAGCTTGAGGGGTTAAATGGCCTACTTCTGTTCCTGTGTTCTTATGCAGTTCAAAACAGGGTATCCATGAGGTGCTGTGGGTCATCAGCAGCAGCAGAATTGTATCACACCACAATCTGTAACCTTGTGGCCCAGCATATCCCTCACTGTACCATTATCATCAAGTCAGCGGATTGATTCTAATTCAATGAGAAGTGTAGAAGATCATGCCAGGATCAGCACCAGGCATACCTAAAAATGTGATGCTAACCTGGTGAAGCTGCAACACAGGACTACATGCATGCTAAACAGCGGATCAGTCTGCTATAAACAGAGCTAAGCGATTCTACAACCAGCAGATCAGATCAAAGCTCTGGAGACCAGCCATATCCAGTCGTGAATGTTGGACAGTTAAGCAACGAATGGGAGGAGGAGGCTCCATGAACATCCCCATTCGCAGTAATGGCAGAGTTCACCAGGTAAGTGCAAAAGACAAGGCTGAAGTGTCTGCAACCATTTTCAGCCAGGTGCCGAGTGGATGATCCGTCTCGGCCTCCTCCTGAGGTCCCCACCATCACCGGTGCCAGTTCTCAGCCAATTCGATTCAGTTCACATGTTATCAAGAAACTGCTGAATGCACTGGATACAGCAAAGGTTATGGACTCCAAGAACATCCCAGCTGTAGTGTTGGAGATTTGTGCTCAAGAACTAACCAAATCCTTAACCAAGCTGTTCCAGTACAGCTAAAACATGGGCACCTACCTGACAATGTGGAAAATCGCCCAGGTATGTCCTGTCCACAAAAAGCAGGACCAGTTCATTATGGACAGTTACTACCCCATTAGACTACTGTCAATCATCAGCAAAGTGACAAAAGTGTCGTTGACAATGCTAACATGTGACATTTATTCACCAATAAGCTGCTCACTGATGCTCTGTTCAGGTTCCACCAGGATCAGTCTGCTCTTGACCTCATTACAGCACTGGTCAAAAGGTGGACAAAAGAGCTGAATTCCAGAGGTGACGTGAGAATGACTGTCCTTGGCTCCATCAAGGCGGCATTTGAGTCAGTGTGGTGTCAAAGAGCCTTAGTAAAATTGAAGTCATTGAGAACCGGGGGAACACTGTCCCCTGGCTGGAGTCATACCGAGCTCAAAGGATGATGGTTGAGGCTGTTGGAGGCCAGTCTTCTCTGCAGCAGGACATCGCTGCAGGAGTTGCTCAGATTAGTGTCCTCGGCCCAGCCATCTTCAGCTGCTTCATCAATTACCTTCCCTCCATCATAAGGTCAGAAGTGCAGATGTTCGCTGATGATTGCACAGTGTTCAGTTTTGATAAGCCATTCAGTTGTATGAAAACCACTACAAAAAACTGTAATCCATCTGGACTTCAGCGGTTCAAGAGGGCGGCTCATCATCACCTTCTCAAGGGCAATTAGGGATGGGCCTGCAGTGCCCGTATCCCATGTATGAATAAAAAAATACTGATGTCCATATGTGACAGGGCTCTTAGAAATTAAGTAATACAGTTAGTTCCAAAAAAATAATATCCCTTCAGTCAAATTTTGAAGCAGTAAGTGAATGCCAAATATTCTGTTTCTGTATCAGACAGGAGAATGGCAAATTGATACACTAGAAGATTCATAGCCGGTGATATTGTTGCAATGAGAGGAGAATTTATCCGTTGTTGCTTAACTCCCTCAGTAATGTAATTATGAAATAGAAGACACTTCATTTAAAACTTTGCTTTTATTTCAACATGTTGTTTTGTAGGTCAAAGCCCTTCAGAAAGGTGGAAATGCGTTTTCACTAACTGGAAGCTCTGGGAAAGTTTTAGGCATGGTAGGTCTGTGTTTTTATGCTGCATTGTGTTGTGCAAATTATTTTAAAGATCGTTTGTGCACTGTAGGTCAGTAAAACTAGGCTAAACAGAAAAAGCCACTTCTTAGGAGGGACTTGTAGTTTTAGAATTTGTTACAGAATGCTTTGAAACTCAAAGCAGTCATCTTGGTGATGTCGCAGGAAGGGCCTTTTGCATTTTGGTAAACTATAAAGATGGAAAAATGCAGGCAGCACTCAGCATGTCAGTTAACATCTTTTCTAAGAACGAACAAGTTAACATTTCAAACATAGACACTTTATCAGAACTATATGTTACAACAGTGACTTCACTTCAACAAGTACTTAATTGGCTGTAAAGTGCTTTGAGACATCCTGAAGTTGTGAAAGGTACTATATAAATGCAAGTTCTTTCTTGACGTTGTAAACAACACTTTTCCAGTATTCCTACATCACCAGCAAATCACTGATGGGATCTTCTATTTTGTTACAATTCTATCACATGATCTGCTGTAGCTGAAGTGATGCAGTGCTTTGGTGTTTCAGTCCACAGTGCCATGTAATGGTTAGATCATGGAATTATATCCGTGGTTTACCAAATGGTCTGCCCTTTCCTGAATTCAATCATACCGTCAGGCTGTGCCATGAATGAAAATTAAGTGTTTCGCCACCTTTAATGGTTGCTAATAGCACAGTGTTCACCTTGGAAAAGAGGCCTTCCCTCCAGAAAAAGATGCATGCTTCTAAGAGAAAGAAGATTTAAAATTATTTTAAAAGAAAAAAAAGTATAGAAAAGTGAGGTTGGTAATTATAGAAAAGATCAGGAAAAACTAAGTAGGGTTAGCCAAAGCAGGCCACTGGCCTCTCGGACTAATTCCAGAAGTTTGATTGTAAGTCAGACTTTCCTGCCTGCACTGGGTTACGTTGACCAGCAATTAGGCAATCTTTCAGTTGTAGTAAGATATAACTCTCGGAGCCTGCATGTCAGGGGTAATAAGTACCACAGAACAAGTGTTATATAAAAATGTATTTATGATGAATATGAAGCAGCCTTTTGGCAAAGATTTCTTGATAAAGGAAACAAAAAACACATTTTACACATTTCTGCATTTATTCATGATCAAGTAACTAATGCAAAATGTACAGATTAGATATTTCAGTAGTTAATCCAGTTTATGGGGTTACTCTAATTGTATATCTTTATTTATTTGTGGCAGGCTCTAAAAAGCTGTGAGAAAAGCACTAAACCCATTTATGTATCTGTGGGTCACAGGATTAGTCTGGACACTGCCACACGTCTGACTCTTTCCTGCTGCAGATACAGAGTACCAGAACCAATTAGGCAGGTATGTATTTATGTTTCATACTTGGTTTGTGTATCAAGAAGCAATACTGTGATTACTATCTTTTATGTCATAACACTAACATTATATTATTATTGAGATAATAAATTTTGCAAAAAGAAAAAAAATTGCAGTTATATATCTGATTGTCATGTTGAAATATTTCGAAGCATTTTACACAGTGAATTATTTATGAAGTGTAGTGATTTGTTACATTAGCCAATGTGACATCCATTCTAAACCATCATCTTCCTACAAACAGAAAAGAAATGAATGACTGGTAAATTTATTTGTATGGCATTGGTCAAGGAAGGTATGTTGACCAGAGCACTGGAAGAACCACACAAAACAGGCTTTGGGTTTAACATCTCATTCAAAGAATGTCACTTTTGATAATACAGCATTCCCTTACTGCTGCATGAGAGTGTCACTTTAAATTCCATAGAATTATATACAAATTATGAGCTCAAACCCTGACTTAAGGCTTGACGCCACTAGCTTGAGAATGCTACCATCTGAGCCAAGCAGATACACCAAAAAATCTTCTAGGCAGACACTGGCATATCAATTAAGTATAGACTTGACCGAGAACAATACAACACTGCTGTGGAGAGAAACGAGTCCTTCCCCATTCTGCATAGTACGTCAAATGCCTCAGATCCCCTACAACATTGCTAACCTAGCTAGGTCTGAACTGTGGGTTTCAAGTAAAGGGTTTTCATTTTTAATGTACATAATGTACCGTGATTTCTGCTTGTAAAGTAAAACATTGGCTCCCCAAATTAAGATTTCATAATAATATACTAGATTTGTTACCTTACTCGATTCTTCGTCACAAATTTATAATTTAATAAAAGAAAATCAAACAATCATCTTGTCCCTGAAATTATGCCATGGTATATTAATATAGAAACACTTATCTGTACGTGTTTGAAATTCTTCTCTCTGTCATTTTATCAGATGCATTCAGCTATTTAATTTAAATGAGTTAATGGCTCCACTAGAATAACAGAGAGATGAATTTCAAATGTACACATTAAACATTTGTACGTTAGTATCTCTTTGGACAGGAGTATCTAATGCAGTCATGAGAAAATGAAAATGATTGTATTCACCGCCTCACAAACCCAGTAATTCCCTTTCTCTTCAGGCCAATCTGGCTGTGGTCACACACTAATACCTACTTAATTTCTACACAGCACACATCTTCCTATAGGCAATATTGCGGCACCAAATAAAATGTATGTAAGCACGCTGGTGTGGGGGCTGAAAGTATGATTGAATAACACATGCAAAATATATTGTAGCAAGTACTGAGGAATGATATAAAGTCAGCAACTCGACTGCACAGTTCAGATGTTCAGAATTAACTTCTGCTTTGCTTACTTTATTTACATATATCAGATTCTTATAAATGGAATTACAGCCTCGTGACTTACACACTGCATCTCTGATATTCTTAGATGTGGTTACATCACGTGCCAGTATTATATTATTTTACTGGCAATCTGCTTTGAGCACTGCAGTAACATTTCTGTACATTCTAACATTTTAAAATTTCACATTTATAGTAAATAATGTCTATAAATTGTATGTTTCTTTTAAATTATTCAGAACGCACTATGACTTAGGACACAAATATTAGTTTTGTATATATTTGTAACTCCATTGTACAATATTTAAGAATTATAAATTTAAAAAAAATAGATTTTGAATATCTTGATTATTTTTAATTGTTTTCCATGAATTAGCAAAGACAATGCAAATAAACACAGATTTTAAAGGCCACATAAAATACTGTAACAGATAATTTTGTGCAAATCTGTATTTATTTTATACAGCCCACTATCCCTTTTTACCGAAATCAAAATATAAACAAATTATATACTGGCAAAAGATGTACAGGAGCGTAACTAAAAAGTAGGCCCTAACAAACACTGGAAAGAAAGTGGAGGAAGAATCATATGGGATGAGTAAAGACCATTATAATTATAGGGGATTTCAACTACCCTAAAGGCAGAGGTAATAAAAGAGGAGGAGAGTCCGGAGGTTTTACTGTGTGTACAAGATTCCTTTCTGACCCAACATGTAAGAAATCCAATAAAGGATACTGCAAGATCTAGTAATGGCAACGGACCATAGCAGAAAAGAGAGTAAGTGTAGGAAGTAGTGATCACATTATAATAAGGATTTAGATAATGGTAGTGATTGAAAGAGAAAAAGATATTACAAAGGACAAAGTAATAGATTGAAACAAAATCAACTATGAGGGAATGAGTATGGAGCTGGGGGAGATAAACTGGTGAAAAATATCGACAGATAAAGAGGTAAAACAACAGTGGGCTATATTTAAATGAGAGATGAGTAGAGTTCAGGAGAAGTATATTCCACTAAAACGTAAGAACAAACTAGCCAAGAAAGTAATGCCGTAGATAAATAGGGGTGAGGATATGATCAAATCTGAAGAAAAAGGCATACACAAAGTACATAAATAATAAAGGAGAGGATGGCAGAAGGGACCTTTGGCACAAGAAAAGAGCAAGGCCAAGAGCAGAGCGGAGCATTGAAAAGGGTGAGGCCGAGAGTGGAACAAAGCACTAGAAAAGGGCAAGGCCAGGACCAGAGTGTAGAAAAGGGTCAGGCCGAGAGCAGAGCGGAGCACAAGAAAAGGGTCAGGCCGAGAGCAGAGTGGAGCACTAGAAAAGGTTGAGGCCGAGAGCAGAGTGGAGCGCTAGAAAAGGGCGATGCCGAGAGAGTAGCAGTGGAAAAGGATGAGGCCAAGAGCGGAGGTGTACATTCTGTGAGTCAGTGAACAGAATGGGAGAAATCAAAATTGCAAAGTGACGTCACAGCACAAGGAAGGTGGCGAGGATAAGTTCACAACTAAGCCATTTAATTTAACCTACCTATAAGTTAAACTAGATCAAGTAATTAGCTTAAAAATTAAAAAAAATAATTTGATGACATATAAACTTTAATTAATTAAATGAAACAAAGTTAGAGAGGGATGACAGTGCAAGTGGTCACAACTGCAGTATGTGCGAGTTTATGGAGAGCATCGTGATCACAGACAACCACTTCTGCAGTAAGTGTCTCTCTCTTAAGGTACTTCAGCTCAGAATTATTAGGGATGTGATAACAGGGCACTCAGAAAATCATAATATGATTGGGCAGAGTCAACACAGATTTATGAATGGAAAATTGTGTTTTACGAATAGAGTTTTTTGAGTTTTAACTATTAGGGTGGATAAGGAGGAACCAGTGGATGTAGTGTATTTAGATTTTCAAAAAGCATTTAACAAGGTGCTACACAAGAGGTCATTACACAAAATTAGGGCTCATGGGGTTGGGGGTAATATATTAGTATAGATTGAGGATTAGTTAACAGACAGAAAACAACAGGAATCAACGGGTCATTTTTGGGTTGGCAGCTGTAACTAGTGGGGTACCACAAGGATCAGTGCTTGGACCTCAGCTATTTACTGTTTGTGTCAATGACTTTAATGAGAGGACCAAGTGTAATGTATCCAAGATTGCTGATGATACAAAGCTAGATGAGAAAGTAAGCTGTGAGGAGGATGCAAAGAGGCTGCAAAGGGATATAGACAGGTTGAGTGAACGGGCTAGAACATGGCAGATGGAATATAATGTGGAGAAATGTGAACTCATTGACTTAGGTAGGAAAAATAGAAAAGCAGAATATTTTTTAAATGTTGAGAGACTGGGGAATGTTTGTATTCAGAGGGACCTGGGTGTCCTTGTACACAAATCACAGAAAGTTAAAATGCAAGTGCAGCAAGCAAGTAGAAAAGAAAATGGTATTTTAACCTTTATTACAAGGGGGATTGGAGTATAAGAGTAAAGAAGCCTTATTGTCGGGCCTTGGTGTGACCACACCTGAAATGCTGTGTACGGTTTTGAGGGAGTGCAGTGAAAGTTCACTAGACTGATTCCTGGGATGAGAGGATTGGCCTATGATAAGTGATTGAGTTGACTAGGCCTAGATTCCCTAGCGTTTAGAAGAATATGTGATCTCATTCAAACATATAAAATTCTTAAGGGCCTTAACAGGGTAGATGCTGGGAGGATGTTTCCCCTGGCTGGAGAGTCTAGAACTAGGTGTCACAGTCTCAGATTAAGGAGTCAGCCATTTAGGACTGAGATGAGGAGAAATTTCTTCAAAGGATTATGAACCTTTGGACTTCCCTACCCCAGAGAGCAGTGGATGATCAGTGGTTGCGTATATTCAAGTCAGAGATCGATAAATTTTTTGATTTTAAGGGAATCAAGGGTATGGGATTCGTGTGGTAAGGTGTAGCTGAAGAAGATCAACTGTGATCTTGTTAAATGGCAGAGCAGGCTCAAAGGGCCGAATGGCCTACTGCTGCTCTTATTTCTTATCTTTTGTTTTCAGGGGAATATGATGAGCTAAGTAAAAAGATTAAAAATGCAATTAATGAAGCAAGAGGAAAGTAGGAAATGAAAAATCAAAGAGGGTAAACATATATAGCTATGTATTTTCTATAGGCAAATAAGTAACAAAAGGAGAATTAAGATTGGGATAGAGTCACTAAGGGTGACAAACTCATAGGATCTAATATTGAAATGGCAGGGACATTGAACGATAGAGGCCTAGAAATTCTGCCGCTTTTCCTTGCAACTGATTCTCCCCTCTCTCGCTATCAGCCCCACCCCCACCCCCCCAAACCTCCTGGCTACATTTAAGCAGTAAATTAGCAGCAGCTTTGGCACAGTGATCTAATCTTTCCTCAGTTATAGTGAACATTGGCAGTGTCAGAATATCAAATATTTCATACTGCCAGAGGCCATTTTCTGTCCCTGGCAGTATGATATGCCAATGCGTCCCCCACTGTGTAGGCAGTAATGCAACTAGAAATCATTTTGAGAAGCTAGGCTAAACCAGTGCTCAGCTCAGATGTCTTTCTGTTATGTTTCTTTTGGGGAAGGGGCTGAAAGCAAATGCTGCTTTTCATGTGAATTTAACAGCTGCCGTTATATAATGAGCTTTGTTTTCTGAGCTAAACTGAGAATCTGTTTCTATCGGTGAAAGTGAGAAGCATTAAGTCGCTGCCTAGCACTCTTTACATTGTGTGCTGATATTTGGTAATTGAATAATAAATTATTTTTAGACAACATGTCTCTGCTGTATAATTTAAGCACTACTGTTTTTGTATAGAATACTACAAAGCAAGAACAAAGCCAAAATTTACTATCATTGGGGAGTGGGCTTAATCACTGTAGACTGGCATCTACTTCTGACATTAGCTGCTAGAAATACATTTATTGTAATCTTTACTAAAAGACACTTCTGAGTACGAAGCAATAGAGAAATTTTACATTTGGTAAAAGGAGAACTACATATGAATAATTTAGGAAATGTATGCAATATGTAATAATCTGTATAGTTATTTCAAACTGAGAAATAGTATTTTTAACTTGAGTCTTAGCTGAAAATGTGCGTGGAGAAAACATAAGATTCAGAGCAAAAGGACCAGAGTCATTGCAGGGAACATTCCAAATGACTCCACCTATCATACGCACTCAAGTATAAAATTTACGCCCTTGTTTGGGAATAAAGGTAAGCATCATCTTACCCTGCTGTTGGTGGCTGAAGCCTGGCATTAGGAGTTAGAGTTGCTATTTAAAAGTCTCAGTGGTGTCAGAGCAGAGTGATAGCTGATAGCATTGTGCTTTGCTGTGATATTTAAATGGCAACTCTTCCTCTCAACTGCAATCCGAGCTCTATTTCCAATTTAAAATTGGAATGGCCAACAGGATAGATACCTAGAAAAAGATTTAAAAACAACAGCAGGAGCCTGGACTGAAGTCAGAGAGAATGTTGTAATTTAATTAATGGAACACTGGAGAAGGGGAGCATGTCAATGTCAGCTATTGCTCTATTTCTTTATTAGAAGTTAAATCCCAAACACTTACTGTGTTATAATCTGGCTGCTGCAGTTGGACTGAATTTTTTTCCAGTTCTTTTCTGAGCCACTTGCAGTTCCTTGCAGTGCAAACAAATAAAGAGGAAGTAAAAGAAAGCAAAAGAGTGGAAGCCAGATAAACACATGGGGGAGAAAGGAATAGAAGGTTATGTTGATAGGGATAGATGAAAAGGGGTGATAGGAGGCTCATGTGGAGCATAAACAACGACTTGGACCATTTAAGCTGACTGGCCTGTTCTGTGCTGTAAATTCTAAAAAATTAGAGAAGAGGTACTCAAGGAAACACTTACCAGCTTTTCTTTCTGCTGTTGCACCCCGTTCTGGTGATTCCAAATCAGAGACACCCCAGCAGAATTGAGATGATTTCAAATTATCAGTAGAAACCAAGTCTGCAGTTAGTAGGGAGAATAACCATTTTAATAAGAGTACCAGAGGAACCCAACTCAATACCTAGCAGCAGCAGTTGAAAGGAATGTGCTGGTTGAACAAAGAGAGAAAAAAGAGAAAATGTATTTGTGGATGCCAGCCAACGTGAGGATGAAAATGTTGGTGGATCGAAGGTTTGTATTGTTCATTGTTTTCTGGTATATGAGACTTAGGGATTGTTTGAGTGGAATTGTGTCTTCAGGATGGTAAACTAAGAATAACTTTATATCACACTGTTGTGGAACTATGTTACTGTAACTTTGATATGTATAACTAGATGAAGACTGAAAGAATTTTCCCATCTGAATTTTCAGAAGCTCAGAAGGGCCTGTTCTTCTGAATAATTAAATAGTGCACCATGGCCAAATTTGGTCCCTGTGGAGAACTTTGTGCAGCCTTTCTTCAGTCAGCCGTTCTGAAGTGATGAGCTAATATGAAAGTAATTAGACTGAAAGATGCAGTCTTTCTGAAACAGCCATCAGTGTAGTGAATGCAGTTTTTGATTAAAGGGGCGGAATTATCAATAAGGACATATTGATGCAGTATGATGTCAGCATAATCACAATAAAGAGTTACCTACAAGAGGTGTAACTTTATAAAGAGGTATTTTTACAGTGCTGAATTAAGTTGAGGACCTTGTGGTATTTTGCTTTAGGGGCATTCAGAAGAGAATATAAGTACCGGTACTGCCTTTGTTGATATTCTGTATAATAAAACACTATTAGCTCTACATATTGTGCTTACAGTAATATTTTGAATACTTCAGCACAATACCTGTTTCTATGTCCTAACTGTATAACACAGATAACTGTTTCTAGCTCTGTAAAGGAAGATTCTACACTTCAAAACAACTTCCATTAATACACAGAACACTTTCATATCAACTCCCACCTCAAATTAATTTTCATTGTTTTATCCATACATTGAAAAGATAATTTCAAACTAGACATTTTCCAATTCCTGACTGCAATCATCAACTACCCTGGAGAGATCATTAACAGTTTATAGGCACTATGTGATAATGATGTCAGGATCTTGGCTCTTATTGAACATGGTAAATTTTAAATGGCAATGTAGGAGGCGTATTTATTAGACTTCATAAAATTATTTGTTTTGCTTATAATTGAACAGAAAGGGTAGGTGGTTTCTGTGCACAAATGCTGAATCTTGTGCTCTAATGAGAAAACAAACATGGTTTAAAATTCAAAGGTGCTAATTTCCCATGTACTTGTGACAGCAGAAATTGGCTCCTTGAAATCATTGGGAATGTGAAACATATTAAAAAACACATAGCTTAATACAAAACACTGGTCCATCCGCACAGATTCGATCATTCACTCAAAGAGCTCTGATGTAGCACGCTAGTGGGAGTCTAGAGATAGCACCAAAGTGGAGGTGAGGAGGATCAGAAGTCTCCTACAGCTCTGCTTCAGTGCTACATCAATGTTCCTCTCACTTTGATGATGCATCACGACTCCCTTTCAGTGAATCACGAGTACTGAAGACAGTACTGCCAGGAGTGAAAGGCAGGTGTGGCTTTACCCCTGCACATGTGGGATTTGGGGGGGGGGGGGGTGGGAAATGCCCTCTGCTTTGTCAGGCCATTGACACCATCTCAAATCACCAAGGCTGAGTCTTATCTTTAATGCTGTATCTTAGGAAACAGGTCGAATCTGGGAAGTTCTCAACTGGACTCAGTCTTTAGTTTGAAATAAGGAGGGTTTATCCTGATTAACAGTGTGAACAAGGCACCCTTTTTTCTTTGCTAAAGTGCAAAAAAGCATGTATCTGGAGTATTGCCTTGCCACTCTCCCACAGTAGCTCAATAGAAATGTCCCATGAAAATTTTAATCGCTTGGAAAATCTCTAATTTATTCTTAGTGTAAGAAAGAAAACCGGACTTTCTCAGCGGTGATGCATTCATCCAACTTTGCTAAGACCTAAGTGACAGGTTGCTAAGCTGTCTTGCAAGATATCCTTAAAGTATGGTTCAAAAGCATAGGCCGGAACTTTTCGCTTACCGGTGACCCCAGGGCCGATCTGCCCGAAACGGATCAGGCCCCCGATCCCGCTCTGCGTCGCCTGGCCACCAACATAACGCGCTGATCACCTAATCGGCGGGCCCGCGGCGTAACTGCGAAAAGAAATGGTGCGCGCGGGCGGGAACGTCAGCATCATTGGGGGCGGGGTCACATACGCGGAAGGCTGATTGTAAGCCCTACATAAAGGAGTACTGATTTTAAACAGAGCAGTGAGTTCCCCATTTGATGTAAAGGAAGATACAACTGTCTTAAGGTCTGGAGATTTCAAAGGCTCCATTCATTGAAACCAAGAAAGACTGGGACACAAAAATATTGCTGTTAGAGGTGATGGAGGGCAGAAGCAATTGCGTTGCCCCCCTGATTTTCTGACAATTCACTGCAGGTCCTCCTCCAGGCCGTTGAGGAGAGACATTCTGTTCAGCTCAGATGGGAGAAGGAGACCCTCCGAAGTGACCAAGAGGGCCTGGCTGGAAGTTGCAGAGGAGGTCAGCAGCCGAAGCGTACATGGATGCAGTGCCACAAGCACCTCAATGACCTGCTTCGCTCTGCCCGGGTAAGGGGTATTCCTCATTCATCTAATCTGTTATGTGCCAAGGGAGGTTTTTTGTGTACCCATGATGCAATGTGGAAGCTCTGTATGATCAATGCCTGGCTGCTGCCTTGAAATGGGACGCATGATGGGCAAGTCTGAGATGAACGCTGATGCTGTGGTGTTAAAGTTGCGCCCAACATTGTCACAGCAGTGAAATGCAACACCAACCCTTTGGGTGACAGTGTCATATGCCATTGACTATGTATAAAATAAGTATCTTTGATTATTCAGGAAAAGAGTGCACACAATGCCCGGGAGAGGTCACGTACTGGTGGCGGCGTAGCCACCCAGGCATTCCTCACCAGGATGGAGGAGGATGCCTTAACTATAGCAGGGGAGGAAGGAGGATGCGCCGTGGCAGATGACGAGGCCGGTGTACCTGGCCATGAGAGTGAATGTTCCAGAATGTAGTGTAACACTTTATTATGGAGTGGGGGGGGGGGGGGGGTGGTGGTGGTGAGGCTGCGCTACTGTGCCAATGATTTGGTGAATTTCAAATGCACTGAATGTTGCCCTCAATTGTTACATCAGCCAGATGTAACCATGCTTTTGGCACAAACTTGTGCTTAACTCTGGATTGATGATGAAACTGTTCACAATGCTTTTCCCAACAGGTGAAAGCCAGCATGTGCCAGGAAGCGTTACCGTTGCCCGACCATCCACCTCTGAGGTGGAGGAGGGCACCTCAGAGGGTGCACCGTCACATCATCACGACGCACCAAGTACCACAGCAGATATTGACACTTCGGTTGGGATGACTGTGTCTGGGGAATCAATCTCCATACTGGTGTGAGCACAGCACAATTGCCGGGCCAGACACCAGAGGTAGAATCGGCCGATGCATCACACACTCGGAGGAGACTGGGATGCCAGGCCAGTGCAGAGCTTCAAGCTGTTGACGTGCCTCTGAGATCATCCTTTCGTCGGGCGATATTGCAGGTGCAGAATACGGTGCATGGAAATCTGGCGTAGTTGCCTGAGACGTTGCGTGCTATGACTCATACTCTGGAGACATCCATCCAGAGTATGAATTCAGCAAACTCACAGGCCTTTGAACATCTGGCTTCCTCCGTTGATAGACTGGCGGCTGCAGTGGCGGGACCAGTTCTTCATGCCATTCGAGACCTCAGAGCGACTGTGGCCTCCCTGGACCAGAGCATCAGAGAGCATAATCTGATGCGACTGCGCCAGTTTGAGGACACTCAGCATTCTGATGCCACCACTGAGGACCACCAGAGCCTCACGAGGGCACAGGGGCAGCAGATCGCATATGGGAACTCCTCTCACGGCGCTTCTGATGCATCCTGCAGCTCCTTGCTCCTTCCGCCAGGGACATGTGAACTGCTAAATCCTGGGGTGATAGAGGGTGCTCATGATATTTGTCATGAGAACCCTGAGATGCCAGGGCCCTCACGGCCACGAGCATGCAGAGGACGTCCGCCAAAGTCATCAAAAGCAGGGCGGCAACAAGATCAGCCGCCTGCCTCTGGTAAGTCTGGTGGCGAGGGATCATGTACACGAATGAGCACCTGTAAACAGATTAAGAAAACACTTTAATTTCACTACTGGTGCACTGGGTGACTTGAAGTACATTTATTTGATTTGTAAAACAATAGTGTTTGATTAAATTGTAGATCTTATCATTGCACATGTCATTCCTGAAGTCAGATATTACATAGTTAGTCAACTCAAGTTGTCTCAAATTGTGAGGCCACACACTTGGTTCACGTCCCTCATGATGTGATGTATTGGTTATTCGCTTTGTCACCCCCTAAAGGTTAGAGATTTTGCACTGTCAGATGCTCACAATGATTAATGTCATAAATCAGATTGAAATGTGTGAAGATTTATATCATTTCAACTGAAACGCGTTCCAATTAGAGATTCCCTTGTTTCTCTAGCAGTTAGAGCCAAGTTACATTCAGCTTCCTCTCCATGATTATCATTAGACCGATGCCCATCTTCCTCATCAGAAACGTCGTCATCATCTGATGACACATCGCGTTGACATTGATCATCCTCTGGGGCATCTCCATGTTCAATCGCCAGGTTATGCAAGGCACAGCAGATGACAATTGTTCTGGAAACCCTCAACAGTGCGTACTGCAGTGATCCACCAGAGCGGTCAAGACACCTAAATCTCATCTTTAGGAGGCCTGTAGTTTGCTCGATTGTCAGTCAGGTGGCCGCATGGCTCCCGTTGTATCGTTCCTCCGCCTCACCCCTTGGGTTCCTCACTGGTGTCATGAGCCGTGTCTTCAGAGGATAACCCCTGTCGCCAAGTATCCATCCCTCCATTCTGTATGGAGGACTGAAAATTGCAGGCACCTGTGAGTTGTGGAGAATGAAAGAATCATGACAACTACCAGGGTAACATGCACACACCTGCATGATTCGCTTCCGATGATCACAGAGGAGCTGAACGTTCATTGAATTGAATCCCTTGCAGTTCGTGAATGCCCCCGACTGTCCAGTTGGTGCTCTAAGGGCCACATGAGTACAGTCTATCACGCCCTGTACCATTGGGAAGCCAGATATAGTGCTGAAGCCTCTGGCTCTCTCAGCCTGACTGGTGTTGTCCATCTTAAACATGATGAAATAGTCAGCACTTTGAAACAATGCATCAGTCACAACCTTTATGCAATGGTGCGCTACTGATTGTGAGACACTGCACAAGTCTGCAGCTGAGGCTTGGAAGGTGCCAGATGCATAGACGTTAAGAGCTACTGTGACCTTTAGAGCGACTGGCATGGGATGGCCACCGAGACAGATTGATGCAACATCCACTGCCAGCATCTCACAAAGAGATGTGACAGTCTCCTGTGACAGCCACAGTCTTCTTCTGCACTGGCATTCTGACAGCTGCAGGTAGTTCAGACGCGTTCGGTATGCCCTTACTACTGGGTAGGTACGTCTCCTGACATTTGGTCGCTCCCGGGCGACTCTGCAAACTACTCTCCCGCCAACAGCACGAGGATGCACTGGTGCAGCTTGTTGTACGTTCCCCTGACCATTTGTACTTCTGTCAGTCATTGAATCATTGTCCTCCTCATCTGATGATCCACCTCCAGAGTGAACAATTCCCATTGTTGAACAGCAGAACAAATGCTTTGACCACAGGTAATAGCTTCCAGCTTTTGTGACCGGCTCACTTCAGGTACTTCCTTTCAGACAGTAACTAATATTAGATGGGTCCCTATCAGCAGTGCATAACATTCAGATTAAACCTTCTGCACAGCCTGCAAGTTACACCCCTTGTTAGGACGCACAAATAACATCAGCATGAATAAAGGTCAATAAATTCATTTTTACCTCCAACTCCTTCATGAATCAATGCCTGCCGCCCTTTTGAACCTGCCGGGTTTCCGACACACCCCACGACCCAATTAACGGCCGTAAAATCAGATACGTAGCGTAAAATCTCTGTCAATTGGATTCTGAAGTACCTTAAGTACTTCTCAATTGATGTTGCTCGGGAGGCGAGCGCAAACTCGATTGCGCCTGACTTCCCACACTGATTAAATTGCGTCATCGCGTAATGATGCCGGGGACCCGGCCCGACGTCTTTGTGCGCCATTTTTCCCTCCACGCGACCCCGACGGGACCCGATTTTTAACGGTAAAATTCCGTCCATAATATTTTGATGGCTTCATGCTGAAGTCTGTGTAAATATTTTTGGGACTAAAAGTGTCATCAATATGTGAATATATTTAGGAAAAAAAATTGAGGTGTGGGTAGAAAAAAACGAATGCCCGTTGAATAGTGTGCACTACAAAATCTCACGCGCTAGCACTGAACATTTCAGAGATTGGCCTAAATATTGTATTATTTAAACTTGTGAAAAATTGGTCATAATTCTAAAAATTGAGTCAAATAGTAAGTGCAATGGGATTTAAAGACTCAGAATCATTTTCACCTTCACCGCCTGGGCAGTAATCTGGTGGAGCAGATCACTCATTCCATCTGATTTCAATGGGATGAAAATTGAGTGAGTTCAGCGATGCTGATGAAGGTGAAAATTGCTTCCACTGACTATCAGGCAAGAGATAGGTTTGGGCTGGCTTACTCTAGCTATTCACAATCCTTAAAAGTTAATAACAAGAAATATAGCTCGTAGTTCTAAACAACAATGCACCAGACGGTGACTATACTTTGTAAAGTATAATCAGTAATCACAGTTAAGCAGTGCCATACCAATTGATGAGAATGCATTCTGCATTTCTTTTACAATTTCTGTTCAAAATCATCTTCTGCTGGGAGTATAGATTCTTAGTAGAAGCAGTTAACCCTGACTTTCAAAAATTTGGTGACAAATTAAAATTTATTCATTACGAAAGGTGTTCCTTTGTTGCTGCGCTTCAGTCCATGGTCCCACAAGACACTGAATGATGTTACAGTAGCTTTGCTGACTAGGATGCATGCTACCTAATTTATGGTCTTGTGGCGTGAAGATGTTAAAAAATGTTCAGATCAATTAGAAATTCAAATGTCAACCTCTGCTTCTGCAATTTTAATATTTTAAAAGATATTTAGAAAAACATCTAAAGGTGATGATCAGACACAGAGAGTTTGCTACTGCAAAATTCCTGCTGCCCAGTTTGTAATCGGGATTGGCACAGGCTTCCATCCTTATTCTCTGGGGATAATGAATGTAGCAGGGATACCCAAGAAAGAGGAAAGGGGAGACTGTGTCTTAAAAAATAGGACGCTGACCTCAAAAAAAAACTTGGCTCCTGGCTTCTGGGTTTATAGTCACTATAACTAACAAAATAAGTCAGTCTTCCTTACCAGATGATGTGCGCAGTGCCAGCTGTCAAGCTGATCTGTGTTCCCCCCCCCCCCCCATACTATTATAGTACAAAGTAATGTTTGAACACCAAGCAACTACATTGAGACATAACATTAATGTAACAAAATTACTACATTTTCTTTGATATATCATAATATCATTTGTATCTTAATCACATCTGGGATTATAATTTTCATTATATAAATTGCACAGATTACATTTTATGACAGAATCGTAATAATGCAGCAATTTAATATATGCCTCTGCCATACATTCAAAGCCATTGTTGAATTTGACTGCCTTAAAAGCATTCATATTATTCAAATAAATGCCTACCAATCTTTAAAATGTATGTACTGTTGGGCTCAATCCAAATCCAGTAAAGGCCAACTGGGAAAACTGGTTTGAACCAGTCATACATTGTAAAGACTAGAACCCACAGCAAACATCTCATTTTACATCCATCCATTCATACAAAATCAAAATGCTCAAATTTGACATTTTCCTCAGTTTTATTATTCAGTGGTGTTTTAACTAATAAATTTGGACTAAGTTCGTTCTTGGTCCTGGACTCAAAGGTCCTGATTTTTGCAAACCACCTTTTTGCACTAAATAAAAGGCTTTTCTATTTGGATAGAAAAATTTATTTTCTCACTAAACAGTACAAAATTTAGTACTTTAACGTACAAAAGTCAAAACGTTGTGCATGTTCATCTTCTGCATGGTGTTTCTATGGCTGTGACATAGAAGAAATGACTTCAAGAGGCTAATAACAGAAGTAGGATAGGTGATTTGTCCCAGTGTGACTTTGTGAGATTTAACCCTGAGTCATTTGATTTTCTGAAAATTTCTCAAAACCTGTGAAGGTGACAGTTTCTCGTACCTTTTCCCATTGTGACCATTCCCATCAATGTCCTCTGCGCTTACATTATGAATCCTCGACACTTTCCAATTGGGTGGAAATAGCAATAGATTTGCAAAATAGTTCAACAGCAAATAAGATATTTACTGTAGCGTAGCAAGATGGTGAGAGTCCACAACATAAACTCTCATACTTACTACCTTTATGACTGTGCTGCACACAGTGAATATGTGCTTCACCTGGAAGATATAATTTGATACATTCCTTCTTTGTTATCAAAATACTGCAAATAGTCAATAACATTCATTGTTGTATGACATTCATTTTCTGTGGATCTTCAAATTCCCCATAACTTTCCTGTGATTCTTGGCATTTTTCACCATGACAAATCACTTATCCTAAACATAAGCAGCAGTTACTCCTCATGTCTTTGTTGGCTTTGTTAACTCATCAAACCAAGCTTTGTAATCATGATTCAAATTCTGTCTCCATGGAGCAGGTTTCAAAGTTTAATTTGTCTCCCTTGGTTCCTCAGTCATTTTTATTGTGTATTTATCACGCTATTTTCTCAGATAACGTTTGGACTATTGAGACAAAAGGTGTCTATGTGAAAAAGGAAAACCTTTTGAATTTTTGGATCCAGTTCTAGGACCAGGCCACAGTTAACATAGGCCAAATACAAAGTAAAGTTCTCCCTATTCTTAGCAGAATCTAAACGGAGTATCGACTTCACTACACTTATGTTAGTATTTCCTTTTTCCACACTGTCCATTCTTTTTATTTATTTCATCAGCGAGAACATATTCACTCCTTTAGTCTGGGTGGATTTATATGTGGGTCCCAAAAATGAAAGGTCAATATGCTCAAACTTTCTGTGCTACTCAGTTCTGTCTTTTTCTTTTGTCTTATCTGCATGGACAATTCTTTATTTTGCCCTTGTGTTGGAAGGAAAAGAGCTGAGTGTTGGAAAGACAGAAGTGACTCAATTGCAACCCCTCTGTAGTGCCACTGTGTTGCAATCTGAATAGCCATGCTAGCCTCAGAGACCCAAAGTATCAAGCACAGGTTAGTAAGCAGAAACTCGGGGCGGAATATCACCAGTTCCCAGGTGGCGGGAATGAAGGTAAGGGGGCCGGTAAGATGTTGGGGAGCCGCATCAGAACGGTTCCCTGATGCAGTCCTGCCATCAGGCAAGTTTCCCAGCAGCGGGAACAACTGCAACCCGGCTGCCCGCTGAACAGAGGCGGGCAGTCAATTTGAGTATTAACAACCCATTTAATGGTGATTTTCCTGGCTACTGACATTTTGCCAGCGACGAAGTGGCCTCCTGCTGTGTGGGGAGGTCTTCAGTTGCACGGAGGCAGCCTCCCAACAGATTCCCGTGGGGGTGTGGAGGCACTTTGGCTCAGGGTGCAACCGCCGGCAGCAAAGGCCAACCCAGTGGATCATGATTTCTGTCAGGAACGTGGCCTCAGCCGCAGAGCTTGCCTACAATGAGAGCAATGGTGCTACCAGAAACATCATTGAGCAGACCATCGGCATGCTCATGCAACACCTTCACTACCTGGATTGTTTGGGAAGACCCTGATCATGTTTCCAGATTTGTCATTGTGTGCTGATTACCTTTGCTATACTGAGCAACCAGCACTTACTATCACCTGGGAATAAGAAGTGGAAGAGAAGGAGGAGAAACAGCAAGAACAGTTTGGTCATCAAAGTCAGCATCTCAGTCCTCTGCAGCAGAACAAATGTATGATCTTGAACTCCAGTTTGCTGGTATCTTTGGTATCTTATCCCCCTGCCCTAGCTCCTGCACACTGGTGCCCAGTGATTTATCACATGCAGACCTCTCCTGTAGCCTAGCCACTGAAGTATATGTGGTGCCAGTCTCTGATGCTACATGTTCGGGAAGGTTGCCCTCCTCTCCCTGCATTGTTAGAGGGGTCTTGAACTTTTCGACACCTGAACAGAAAGAGAAGGGCAAGAATTAGCCCTTAATGTGAAGAGAGAGCAGAGAAAGATACTCATCTGAAAACAGCTGCAGTTCGTCCTGCAGTGTGTGAGGTCAGATAGAACTAACAAGGGAAAAGCAGGGAAAACGACCCTGCGCAACGTTTTCTCCAGTATTGCCACTAGTCCACGCCCACGATGTTTAGCATGCCCTCCTCAAGTGGGGAAAGGATGTCCAATCAGTTTCTAGCTTCTCCAGTTGATGTCTTCTGCCTCATGTTGGACATGACCTTCTGCTCCAAGAGATATGGGTGTATGTGAATGGTAGTCTTGTGAATTGTTTTGAGAATGTCATGATTGAATAATGTAAATGGTGTCGGGAAATGAGGGTTGTAATACTGGTGAGAGTAGGTGGTGTGGTGTGTGAGAGTAGGAAGAGAAGGAGGTGGAATGAAGTGTGGTGCAGTGATTGTAGGAGAGTAAAGGCTAATGGGGAAAGGGGTGTTGTCAGGAGAGAGGAGTTGAACGAGAGGTAACATTCTTGACTTAGCTCAGTCAATAACCTTTTGGCATTGCAGCTACATCTTGGGAGCTAAACTCCTTGAATTGACCTCTTCAGTCGTATTTACCCAATGGTGTTGGAGGTGTTGCCTGGAGGGCTTTCTGTCTCCTGAGAGAAATAAACATCACCCTTTTCCTGTCCGCTGAAACCCCCAAAGCAGCTTTGGAGATCCTAAGGGCCCAAGCTACGGACCTTGCACCCATTACTCTGTTAATAAGCATTCCCTCTTGTCTGCAGTCAGAGTGTACCACCACTGCCTTTAAGTAGTGTCAGAGAAGCCTGATTTTAAGATCTCACCAAACAGGCATGCAATCAGTAAGCAGCATGGGTAGCGCTGGTTTCACACCTGAACCTTTATCATGAGCTGCCAGCATCAATTTCACATGGTCCCAGCTCACAGGTGAACAGACACTTAGCCTAATCTCTGCATGCACATTTCTAGGCCATAGCGTTTGCACTAGGTGTAAGTATTTGATGTATGAATTTAAAGGGATCTTAAAATTTCATTGAAGGTGGGGTGGCATTTCTCCTCATCTCTCGTCATAACCACCAGGGAAATGAAAGAAAAAAGGAAGACTTCCATTTATATAGTGCCTTTCACAACCCGCGGACAGCTAATGAAGTACTTTTGAAGTGTAGTCACTGTTGTAGGAAACATGGCAGCAAATTTGTGCATAGCCATTTACTCTAATCTTCCATTGGAGAACCCCCTATGGAAATTCCAGATGGCATTTGTGTGTTTTTTAACAATATCCAAGGACTTCTGGTTAGTGGCTCCCTTTGTAGGGATTGAAGCAGCAAGCAATCATCCACCACTTTAGAACAACTGCAGTCATGTTACTGATTACAAGAGGGCAGTACAGCATTTCCTGATGAACCATCAAATTCAGTAAATATTTAATAATATAATTAACCTTATTAAAAAATTATACACCTGAAAAAAATAAATCCAAAAATGTCAGATAATCTAATTTCTTCTTCGAGACAGAGTGACGGACACCATTAACTAAAACGGATGTACCTTTATGAATTACAAAGAACAGCAATTTCAGACATAATCAACTCTTAAAGTCATATCCTCAGGGAATCTAAACGCATTAAATTGCAGCATCTGTCACTTCTGCAGCAGCCATTGCATTTCTAAATTGAATAATTTATTTTGCATATTTCTGTAAAGTACTTCATAATTTGTGCAATGCATGCAAATTGAAGAAAATTCAGCCTAAGCAGTAGGCATCCCATTGTGCTTGTATTGCATTAAACAGAACGTGTAACAATATGGAATATCATAAAGTCTTGTTTTCATAGCTTCCAATGTAATATAGACAAATATTTACCAAACATGCTATCTATATTTATTAAAAACATGCAGCACAAGTTTGAACCTTTATCTGGTGAGGCAAAAATGTATGTGATGAGGTATGTAAGGTATGAACAGCTTATATTTATACAGCACCTTTAACTAATAAAATGTCCCAAAGGCAGTTGAAGTGAGAAACTTGGTCTGTTCACTTGCAAAACTAGCACATATTTAAATCATCAGATGTGTATCCATAGCTTCCATGAGGCAAAGATGCAATTTAGGATTATGAAGGTTCTATATGAAATGAGTTTTGACACCCACAATTCAGTTCCCTATGCCTATGAGACACAGTGCAAAACTGCTCACAAAGGACATTAAATTGGCAGTCTCCCTGAGAAAGGCATGAGCTAAGGTGCTGATTTTAGGAAATGGAAAATGTTGCAGTACTGCAATAATAGCTGTTCTTCTAAGATTGAGATTAAGGTTCATTTTGGGGTAAAGTGAAAGGAGTTTTACTGTATCTCTGGCCTACGGTATGCCTCATCTGTGACCACTTAATGTTAGCACTGGATGTCTGAAATGAGGAAGTGATATATGGTGATGTCCCTCACCTTGAAGTACAAAATAAAATCACCATTATTTTGTATTGAGAACTAGTCATAAATACGGCACATTTTAACAACCAAATACAGAACTTCTTCAATAGCTTTCTTCCTATCTGTATAACTGGAATGAAGATTAATCACTCTGATCACAAATTCTGGATGTTTAAATTATCATATAATGGAGATTAAATATGTATAAATATAAGTAGTCTAATTTTAAACTGTTTTGCAGTCAGTACTATAATTGTCTTTTTTATTGTGTTTGCTTCCCATTAATAGGCTAATCCTTTCATTTTAGAATGGCAAAATAAATGTACAAATGGATTCATAAATATGCTCTGTGATACTTAAATGACAGATTTATATAATAGGCGAAGCCTTATTAAAGCCTCTGCGATCTTCCCTCGTCTGCTTGGGTTACAATTGTGACAGAGATAGGATTAGTCATTTTTGGAGCTGTGTTCATGGAACACAATGAATCAGGCAATACTGTCAACAGGTTATAGTATTTAATATTTTAGGTGTGTGTTCAGTTTTGGATGTTTTTCTTTTCTAAATTAGAAGTATGGCAGGAACTGAACAAGAAATTCCTAACTCCTGCTTAAAGAAAGCTAGAAGTTTTTTTCCTCTCACTTTTCCCACCCACATTGAAGGCATTGACTCTTTGCTTGGAGTGCAGTATGTGCCAGCTATCATTCATAAGGTCTCCAAATTGCCCGTTCTTCACATGAGCCTAGTTAGCAGACCTCTCTACTGTGGAGCACCACAGCCAGGCCCGACCCTTGCTCTCAGCCAACATCTGTCATTGGGTACAGTAGAATAATGGTTATGTTACTGGTTTAGTAATCCAGGGACGTGAGCTCAAATCCCAACACAGCAATTGGGGAATTTCAAATTCAATTAATTAAATACATCTGGAATGAAAAGCTAGGATCATTAATGGCTACCATGAAACTACCAGATTATCATGAAAACCCAACTAGTTCACTAATGTCCTTTAGGGAAGGAAACTTGCCATCCTGGTCTGGCTTACATGTGACTCCAGACCCACAGCAATGTGGTTGACTCTTAATTGCCCTCTGAAAGGGCCTAGCAAGCCACTCAGCTGCATCAAGACTGCTAGGACAGACTGCAGCGGATGAAGAAGGCGGCTCATCACCTTCTGAAGGCCAGTTAGGGTTGGGCAATAAATGCTGGCCTTGCCAGTGATGCCCACATCCTGAGAATGAATAACTAAGGAAAGAAATACACTTATTTTCCAGCAATAGTTCCTGCATAGTTTTTGGAAGAAGGAACTCTGGCTAAGCTTTCTTTCTCCCACCCACACTTTCCCAAGGTTTGCCACAAGGCATTGAAGCTAATTGTACTACCCCATCTATCACCCTGGCTGAAATCACCAAACTGAAAGCAGACCATGAATCAAATCTGAGACCTTGTGATGTGTTTCTCTGTGCGTTGTCTTTACCTAATAAATCTTTTACTATTTTAAGAATATCACCAACCAAAGCCATAGTACATGCCTAATTTAACATATTGAAGATGCAGCTTGCTGTTAAGTTGCTCAAGGAGTAAGCAACATGGGGTCAGTTGCATTTATACTGCTATTGCAAATATTTGTGATTCCTTGAAATCATTAGTCACAAGGCATTTAGGTAGTGAATCATTCACACAGGGACCATTTGTGGTGACAGGGAGGCTCCACAGTGGGTAATTCGAATTAATCTGGTTTGCTGCAGCCCCTCTGTTTAACCCTTTCCATTCTGGTCTCTGACCACCCAAGTGTAATTATTTCTAATAATAAAGAGCAACTGATGTAAAACATTTTATCACCTACATATTGATGCTTGGATCTCATTGCAAGTGGAGCAAACTAATGGGAAACTGCTACTAAAAATATAAAAGCAAAATTTAAAATTAAACTTCCTTACCCAGAGAGTGGTTAGAACATGGAGCATGCTTTCAAATGAAGTAGTTGAGAAGCATAGCATAGATGCATTTAAGTTTATGCCGGCAGAGATACAATGAGCTGAATGGCCTCCTTCTGTGCTGTAACTCTTTCTATGCTCTATAAGGTTGGGTGAGAGGGGGCTTGTGTGGAGCATAAAGATCAGCACAGTCCAATTGGGCAGAATTGCCTGTTTCTGTTCTGTGCATTCCAGGTAAAACACGGGAAGACATCCTGAAGGTGGAGTTTGTTTGTTAGTGTCACTGCATTCCATTTTAGAATGTTAAGACACTGGCATCCAATTCTGAGCTCGGTGTTTTAGCTGTGTCCTCTGGAAGGGAACAGCAAACATAGAAACATAGAGAGTAGGAGTAGGCCATTCGGCCCTTCGAGCCTGCTCCGCCATTCATTATGATCGTGGCTAGTCATCCAACTCAGTAACCTGTTCCCGCTTTCGCCCCATATCCTCTGATCCCTTTAATAGCAAGCATTCCTTAGAGGTATAGAGTAAAATTCAGACACAGGAAACCCACACCACTCTCACACTTCTCATAGTAGTTGGCTCATTATCAGTGTAAATAGAGTTCTGGGAGTAGTGCATTTGTCTATCTTCTTGGTCAAGGAATGGTGTGTAGCAGAGAAGTGAACATGTATTAAAAAATACAAGATGTTCTAACTATTCAGAGGACAAAAATCAAATAACCAATTTACATGGTGACAGCTATTTCAGTTTTATATCAAATTTGCAAATGTTCTTGATTAAAATACACCACATAATCAGTGCTAATTTGTGACTGACTCCATCATTACTGCAAAGATATCCAACTGCTGGCATTAAGTTTAAAGGTAGTGGCTATGCATAAATTCCATGAGAATCACATTGCCATGACAGGGCTGTTCAAAGTTTTTTCCTTTCTCAGGGCTGCTTGTGATCCTCCTTTTGACAGGACGGCCTGTGTTTCTAACATTAATAGGTCTGCCTGCATTTCTTACATTAAGAGGACTCCCTACATCTCTTTCATTAAGAGGACTGCCTGCATTTCCTACATTAAGAGGACTGCCTGCATTTCTGCCTCTACACTACAGTTTGTTCCCCTCGAGCAGCAGCAGCATCATCAAGTAGGAGGCAGGAGCAGCAACGTAGGCCGAGTTGTTTTGGTCGGGTGTGATTTTCATGGATGGCGCAATTTTTATATATTCCGAGCTATCCCAGTGGCCCAGCCTGCACTTTATTGGCATAGCCACTACTGCTTTTTTCTTCATTCTCTGTGAGCTCCTGGCAATGTCGTTCTCGATCAGTTATTTGGAGATGCAATTCCAACAGAAAAAAACACACCATTCCCCAGATCTCCATTTTTTTCCCCATTCCTGGAGGTGCAGCGTTTCACAATGATAGGTTGCCTCATTTACCAGTACAGCCGAGAGCTGATTAAACTCAATCAGTCAAGGGAAGCAAATTTGGCCAATGCACTCCCCTGGGTCTCAGCCTTCTGACCTTTTGATTCAAGGCTGATTGTTCACATGTTGCACCATCAAAGTAACCGTTACTGAAGCATAAATTCAGGAAATGTGTGCCATAGTCAATAAGTCATTAGTGTTCATTTTGAACCCGTGATTGGGAATTTAACCTCCTCAGTGAAATAAATCAACATGTGAATTTGCCATGTTTTCTAGGTGTTGCACTTCAAATTGTTTCACTCTGTAATCTTCTTAGACAAAAGAGCAGATTTAAGAGAACATATATTCTTGGGAGCAGCCTGGTACTGTAACAGATTGGAGCATTGCAGAATGGGAACACAATCAGAGAATTGTGTATGCTGTGTTCCCTGCCTCAGCCATGTCAGTGTGGGGAGGTGGCAAGCAAGATAGGCACTTCTTCACAAATAGAGAGGCAAATCAGAGGGAGGATCAGCCTGAGCTGCTCTCTCAAACTTTCCAACGGCTGGCTTCAGCATAACATTAGTAGCACATTAGAACAAAGTGAAGAGAACAGGAAATCTGGAATTCTTACCCAAACACAATCCCCCTCCACCACCGCCCCCCCCCGCCCCCCTCACCACCCCAACCTCCAAACTGTCCGTCTCAAGAAATTGTGGATGTCGGGTCAGAAAGGAATTTGTTTGGTCATGCTGCTCCTGCCATTGTGGTGTGCAGCAGGCTTGAGCAACCAGCTGATGTTTTCCTGCCCGTCAATGTTGTATGTTCATAAAGGGCCCGAATAGCCTACTCCTGTTCTTTTGCATCAGAAACTAAAGTCTTTTCAGGAAAAAATTAAGTATTTTTATTAAATTGTAAAAAGACTAATTCAAAATAAAGCAAAGAAAATTCTGAATAACTAGGCTTAATACCACAATAGAAACTTTTCAGTTAAAGCAAGAAATAGCAAGAGGGCTAATTGTTAACCTAGTCATATATTAGAGCTCATCATCACTGCAGCATCATCATTTATCAAAAGAAAGGGAGTATTGAGTGTGTTAATTCATTAGGATACGATTAACTCATTTATCATTTATTCAGTTTATGCTATAAGGCAACTGTGCTATAAATACTAATTAACCAAAAACAATTATTCAAAGCATTATTTGGTTTTACAGTTATTAATTTGTTCTGCGAGAGAAAGGGAGTAGTTATTAAATGTAGGGAACTCATTCTTCCTGCTGCTCCTTACTATTTGCGTCATTTGTATAAGGTTCGGTATTATTTGGCACACATCTGGATATTACAGGCCTACATGTCACTGTGTGTGTATATATGCACGGACTGTCAACTCTGCAAATCCAAGGTCAGTTAATTTGGTTATGGGTTAGAAGTAAATGTACCTTTTAAAAATATTACCTTTGGCAGAAAAACATTTCCATGATCCAATTCTTAAGTAGTACATCATGCTAAAAGGTGCATAATTCATTGTACTAAGGAACAGTGGAATGCACCAAGATTTGCAATTCCCATAATGGTGTGATACTTAGCTGGACCCGAAGTGAGGTGAATTATAGTAGGGAAATTCTTCTCTTCATTCCAGGAGGGTGGAAAATTCCACTCCTCCCTCCGTATCCACAACTGCAACCCTGACCCATTTTTCTGGGTCAAGGTTCGATAAGTATGCACAGCAGAGTCTGAGCAGGATTGCTACCGCACCTCCTTCCTTGTAATATTTTGCCTCTCCATCTAAAGAACTTTGCTTCGTTTGTTGCAAGTGAAGAGCGCTACAGAAATGTAAGTTGTTGTGGAATCATTGTTAAGCAAAATGTTCTCTTTCAAAGATTGCCCCCAGGTAAACTAGTGGACAAGCGACTTGATCTAAGAGAGGGCTACACTCAAAAGACATAGACTGGATTTACTTCTCCATGCAATTCTTAATCTTAAATGAACTGTCAAGCAGAGATAACACGTTTTTGAAGAGGGAGAGAAAGAAATGCTTTCTGTTGTGTGCCTCGAATGGACTGAGAGCAGTAATGGTCTCAAAGTAGGTTCTTTCCTTTCTCGGTCAGCAAATGTTACAATTTACAGGGATCTAAGGAAGGTGAGAGACACTTAAAAAAAAAATATCCATTTGGATATTTAGTAGCAGCCTTAGCCCATACTGGAAACTTAACAAAACCAATTTGTATTCCATTGCAGTGCAGTGGTGATGGGAACCACTGTAACCGGGTTAGCTAGAGGCAACATTTCACTGACTATTTTCTTTGTTAATGTCTCCAGTGAATAAAACAAGGGTCAGTGTGACATCCACCATCATGTGTAAATCTACTGCACAGTGTTTAATGAATCACTTTGCATTATACCCAGTTGTTTCTATCACCCAACCCTGAAACACTAGTAATTTGTTGAGCTCTACATTTTCCAGCTTCACCTGAATAATACATGAAATGCGGTGATGTTCATGTCCTGGTGGGACTAGCTTTCTATGTATTTGTGACGTCAGTGAGTTTGTAGTGAGGTTTCTCACAGTGCTCCCTTAACCCAGTGAGTGCCAAGTTCGATACTCTGTTCTGCAGATGTGGGATCTGTATAGATCTGGCTTCAGTCTAATGTAGGATGGCTACAGACCCATCTCCCACAACCTGACCAGGCTTTTGTGAGCTTAAGGCTCTTGCAATCCTGGGTGTAATGGGTTGAATCCCCATGATGTTTGAGATCTAGTTAATGATTGTAGTGCACATCATGAAGAATGGAGTGAATCATTTTGTCCAAGTAAACCCAAGTTATCGAGATTTCAAGAAGACATATGTTTAAGTGCCTGAATAGGTTATATTTATTGTATCAGAATAAAAGGACAAAGCTTATGCTTTGGTTGCCAGTCATGTGGATTTGCAGAATTCAACCATACCAGCACTAGATGTAAGGTTACTATGATACATTGCAGGCAAAAAGCTAATCTAATCAGAAATTACACAATTTATTTTGAATCCTGAGATTATGGTGTTGATATTCTTCACAAATATCAGTCTTTCATTTCTGTTACTGCAGTTTCATTACACTGATTACAATTCTGAGAATAAGGTCATCTCTGTGCACTACAAATCATAAGAAGCCCTTTGAACTTCTTGTTTGATCCATGCTTTTGGTCTGACATACAATACCATAAGATTGCACATGAACTAGATTGACATTCCTGTTTCTGACCTCTATTAAGTTGTGTCATACTGTTTTTGAGTCTGTAGAGATACTGCTATCAACTGAAATGTCGATAGCTGTATTACCAAAGGCTTAAAATTACATTTGGCGGCCCAGGTGGCTTAGTTGATAACTAACTGGCTGTACAGGCCAGAAAAGTCTCCAGTCCAACCCCTGGCTTTTGTTAAATTAGCTGCTGTCTGCTGAAGTGGTGGTAGAGATATGATGGTGGCCTCAATGTCCTTGATATAGGCAGGACAGAAGTCAGCAAGGGTACCTGCACCTAATTACTCTCCAGCGAACACTGCTGCAAAGTGGGAGCATGTTAGATGAGGACAGGATTGGGATCAGTCATGATGCTCTCCATGATTCGATAGCTTGCTGACACTTAAGGGCTGATTTTAACTGGGGGTGGGAGTTGTGCGGGGGTGGGGGGCTAGGTGGACTGCAAACTGTCGCAGTTTGTGTTGTGATATTGCTTTAAAGGAATATGTAAATAGTGAGTGTGCATCATCACTGCAAGAAGTGATGTCAGACAACATGTTGTTACGAGGCGGGAGGAGTGCCCTGTCTTTTCCAGTTCGACTTCTCCACAGGTCGCAGCATCTATTTAAATGTTTACCTGATTACCCACATAGCCAATCATATACTCTTTTTTATCCCAGAACAAAATACACCAACCAGGTTTCTTTAATAAACAGCAAAATTATCAGTTTATTATAAAACAAGACTTAACCAGCAATGAAAGAAAGCATTAACACACTGATTTAAAAAAATATGAAAGTTCCCTTTTTTTTAAATTCCCCAATTACACACACACACTGGAAAAAACACAGAAATTCATTCTCTAGCAGTCTGTTACAAAAAAAAACCTACTTTGGCCAAATACTTGCTAATTCTTGATGAAAAAAGAAAGAAAATATGGAAGCAAGTCAGTTGTCCCTTTTTTGGTCTGCCATCTGGGTCTACGGAGACTGGTCACTAGCATAGTTTCAGAAGCAGTCTGTTCTGGAGATGTCGAGAATTATTCTAGTAGGCTTTCGAGGAGAAATGTAGCGTCAAGGTTTTTCCACCAGCACACACTTGAATTGCAGGATTTTTTTCCAGCTCCTCAGGAGCTATGCGGCACCAGGAATTTTTTCCCCACTTGGCAGGATTTCTTCAAAACATAGAGAAGGAGGTGAGCTAGGTGATTTCTTTCTCTTTGGCAGGAAATCGCCAATTGTCTTGAAACATTTCCCACCACAACCAACTGGAAACAATGTTCACACCCCAAACAGAGAGTCGACCTCCTGACTTCCATAAGCCTTGACATGTGGCTTCTCTGTAACCATTTTTCCCCAAGTCACCAAAGGTTCTGCTGTTCTGAGCCCAACCCACAGGTGGTTTCCAGCACAGCTGGCTTTCAAACAACATCTCGTCTTGTTGGTGAACTTGGTAAAAAAAAAATCCATGGAATCTTCTCAGTTTTAACACAAGTCCTCAAAAAATAAAAATATTAACCATAGTGGAAGCACTTTCATAATAATGTGACACAGTAGTAGGAGTTATGTTATCCCTAGTAAGATGTGCATGTCGAGCTGCCCTGTAACTTGTATATAGTATTTTGAGTCTTCAATAAAAAGAACCCAAAGTATTTGTACCATACATCAGTATATGATTGGTACGTTTGTGCGAACAACCCAGTAACACAATATGGTGTTAGTGGTGCACCTTTGAAGATCACATTGCAGAAGTAAAGTTGAAGTTCAACAGTGAAGCTCAGAATCATGGTGATTCGCTTCAGGGAGAGATCACGGAGTAGAGCCAGTTCAAAGATTGGGAGAAGGCAGAAAAAGAACTTGGGACAACACAAGCAGTCCACTCCAAAAGCAGAAGCAATACAGTGAGACACCAGGAGATAGAAGTACCCTCAAAGATCAGTGCTCGAAACACCAGTGAGTAACTGACTCGGAGGTTAACCAGATTGGTGATCAGCAAAAGAACAAAGAACAGTACAGCACAGGAACAGGCCATTCGGCCCTCCAAGCCTGCACCGATCTTGATGCCTGCCTAAACTAAAACCTTCTGCACTTCCGGGGTCCGTATCCCTCTATTCCCATTCTATTCATGTATTTGTCAAGATGCCTCTTAAATGTCTCTATGGTACCTGCTTCCACCACCTCCCCCGGCAACAGGTTCCAGGCACTCACCACCCTCTGTGTAAAGAACTTGCCTCGCACATCCCCTCTAAACTTTGCCCCTCTCACCTTAAACCTATGTCCCCTAGTAACTGACTCTTCCACCCTGGGAAAAAGCTTCTGACTATCCACTCTGTCCATGCCACTTATAACTTTGTAAACCTCTATCATGTCGCCCCTCCACCTCCGTCGTTCCAGTGAAAACAATCCGAGTTTATACAACCTCTCCTCATAGTTAATGCCCTCCAGACCAGGCAACATCCTGGTAAACCTCTTCTGTACCCTCTCCAAAGCCTCCACGTCCTTCTGGCAGTGTGGTGACCAGAATTGCACGCAATATTCTAAGTGTGGCCTAACTAAGGTTCTGTAGAGTTGCAGCATAACTTGCCTATTTTTATACTCTATGCCCCGACCGATGAAGGCAAGCATGCCGAATGCCTTCTTGACTACCTTATCCACCTGCGTTGCTACTTTCAGTGACCTGTGGATCTGTACGCCCAAATCTCTCTGCCTGTCAATACTCCTAAGGGTTCTGCCATTTACTGTATACTTCCCACCAGCATTAGACCTTCCAAAATGCATTACCTCACATTTGTCCGAATTAAACTCCATCTGCCATTTCTCCGCCCAAGTCTCCAACCGATCTATATCCTGCTGTATCCTCTGACAATCCTCATCACTGTCTGCAACTCCACCAACCTTTGTGTCGTCCGCAAACTTACTAATCAGACCAGCTACATTTTCCTCCAAATCATTTATATATACTACAAACAGCAAAGGTCCCAGCACTGATCCCTGCGGAACACCACTAGTCACATCCCTCCATTCAGAAAAGCACCCTTCCACTGCTACCCTCTGTCTTCTATGACCGAGCCAGTTCTGTATCCATCTTGCCAGCTCCCTTCTGATCCCATGTGACTTCACCTTTTGTATCAGTCTGCCATGAGGGACCTTGTCAAAGGCTTTACTGAAGTCCATATAGATAACATCCATTGCCCTTCCTTCATCAATCATCTTTGTCACTTCCTCAAAAAACTCAATCAAATTAGTGAGACACGACCTCCCCTTCACAAAACCATGCTATCTCTCACTAATAAGTCCATTTGTTTCCAAATGGGAGTAAATCCTGTCCCGAAGAATCCTCTCTAATAATTTCCCTACCACTGACGTAAGGCTCACCGGCCTATAATTTCCTGGATTATCTTTGCTACCCTTAAACAAAGGAACAATGTTGGCTATTCTCCAGTCCTCTGGGACCTCACCTGTAGCCAATGAGGATGCAAAGATTTATGTCAAGGCCCCAGCAATTTCTTCCCTTACCTCCCTCAGTATTCTGGGGTAGATCCCATCAGGCCCTGGGGACTTATCTACCTTAATGCTTTGCAAAAAGATTAAGTCGGTTAAGGATCAGGCTGCAGAAGTCAGTTTGGAATCAGTCTGAAAGGTTGCAAAGCCATTGGGGCATCGTGGTGTGGTTCCCAGCGAAAACTGCATTGTGGGCAGGGCCAAAGAGAAAGCACGCGATGTAGGTCACAGCGATACAGAGCCCAGGGCTGGGCATGGCAAAGACTTGAGCTGCAGACACAGCAGTTCTGCAGTACTGTTTAGTATTTCTATTGAAGGAAACTCAACCCACCGTAAATCAGAAGGATCCTTGAGAAGCAAGGAGCATCGGAATGATGACTTCTAAATTTCCCGTTATGAATTGGAAGGCTATAGATGTCCTCACAACATGTAAGAAGTATTTAGATGAGCACTTGAAGCATACAAGGCTACGGGCCAAGTGCTGGAATTTGGGATTAGAATAGATAGGTGCTTGATGGCCAGTGCAGACACGGTGGGCCGAAGGGCCTGTTTCTGTGCTGTATAACTCTATGATTCTATCTGAGTTTAATCTTTTGCGCCAGAGAATGGAATTAATTTTTTGGGATTTGACCATCACTGAACCTGGCAGACAGGCAGTGAAGATTGAAATAGCAGAAAGTGCTGAAAATACTCAGCTGGTCAGGCAGCATTTGTGGAAAGAGAAACAGAATTAACATTTTAGGTCTGTGACCTTTCATCATGAGTTCTGATGAAAGGTCACAGACCTGAAACATTAACTCTGCTTTTCTCTCCACAGATGCTGCCTGACCTGCTGAGTATTTTCAGCACTTTCTGTTTTTATTTCAGATTTCCAGCATCTGCAGTATTTTGCTTTTAATTTAATTAAGATTAAAATAGCCATTGGAAACGAGGGACTCCCCTGAATTAATACATTTGGTCTATCTGATGAGGATCAAAGAAGCTGTGGAATACAGTGGAAGATCAACTCCACATGAAGGAGAATTTCAGGATCCACCATTTAGAGTTAATAGCATTCAGACAACAGCCTAAGGAGCCAGTTGATCAGTTTGTAAGCTGATAATGTGATAAGGGCAGAGACTGTGATTTTTCTGAAGCCGAGTTGTCGGAGTGAATCATGGAACTCGTCATTGCTTCAATGCTAATTGAAACCTTCCAGAGAGACCTATTGAAAAAAGGAAAGGGCATGATATCAATATCTTGAAAGATGGTAGGGAGTATGAACCCATTGTGGCAGGAAGGCAACACTTACAAGCATTGGGTGTGGCTATGACTGTTGGTAAAGTGACCAAGGTGCCAAAACAGAATAAATCCTGTGGGCGGTGCAGTCTCCTACACCAGCCACAGAATTGTCTGGCATTTCAAGACCATTGTAAGGCGTGCAGCTTGAAAGGGTATTGGGCATGTCAGTGCAGGAAATCTGGCTATGACAGTGTGATCAAAGGCTACAATAAGCCACAGTCAACTACGAAGCGTGCACAGTGTACTGACAGCAGCAGTGAGTGTGCCAGAAGTCAATGCAAGCACAGACACTTGAGGTTGGTAACAGGACAGACCAGGTGGAAGATGCCGGTACGATGTGTGGATGTGATCACACAGCTAGAGACTTTTGCTTCAATCAACATTATGGGCTGGATTTTACAGCCCCACCCCCGACATCGGGGGTCGTGTCAATGAGTGGGTATATAATATGCCTCTGGCAGAGACCCGCTAAGGGCCTCGACACCAGGAAGGCCTGGCCCGATATTGCCAGCGATGGGAAGGCTTCATGGCGGCCCCCTTTGCCGCCTGGCGATGGGAGCAGAATTTACATATTTTTAAAAATACAAATAAATGAATTCATCACTTACCCGCTCCAATATTGGTGCCGGTGGCTGGCACTCACTTGCCATCGGATATTCGATGTGGGGACACTGGTGGGGAGGGGGGAGCAGATAAGTATTTCAGTGCGGTGGGGGGGAGGAGTTGGGGTTAAACTAAACTGATTGGTGTAGGGGTTGGTGAAGGGGTGAATTTAAAAGTTTATGAACTTGGAGTGGCGGGGGAGATCAGGAATGCACAGTAAGTATTTTGGCAGGGGAGAGGGCAAGGAATGAATTGTATGGTTATTGGGGTAGCAGGGAGAGGGGCTAGAAACATTTAATTTTTTAAAATAAATTTTAAATGACTATCTGTTTAAATATTTAAACTAAATGGAAGGCCTGCGCAGTGGCACCTGACGCAATTGCCGGGGACAGACTGCCCGCCCCCTCCACGTCAACAGGCGGGAGGTGGCCTGCCCCGGCCATTTAAATGAGCTGCCACGTTTAATTTGCAGCGGCTCCGCGAAGTACAGTCCGCTCATGTGGACCACTGTTGTTTAATCGGCGGCGGCAATGCAAAATCCAGCCCCATATGTCCAAACAAGAATGGCAAACATACGCTCAAAGCCAAGGTAGACACTGGAGCTGGTGACAACGTTCTGCCGTTAAGAATCTTAAGAGAGATGTAGCTTGGTCGATGAGAGTTAATGGTATAGCCTACGATAACCAGGTGGACACCTTACAACGGATCACCAATCCATTGTATCAGTACTTCTTCTTTCTTCTTTGGCCTCCTTATCTCAAGAGACAATGGGTAAGCGCCTGGAGGTGGTCAGTGGTTTGTGGAGCAGCGCCTGGAGTGGCTATAAAGGCCAATTCTAGAGTGACAGGCTCTTCCACAGGTGCTGCAGAAAAATTTGTTTGTCGGGGCTGTTACACAGTTGGCTCTCCCCTTGCGCTTCTGTCTTTTTTTCTGCTAACTGCTAAGTCTCTTCGACTCGCCACACTTTAGCCCCGCCTTTATGGCTGTCCGCCAGCTCTGGCAAACGCTTACAACTGACTCCCACGACTTGTGATCAATGTCACAGGACTTCATGTCGCGTTTGCAGACGTCTTTAAAGCGGAGACATGGACGGCCGGTGGGTCTGATACCAGTGGCGAGCTCGCTGTACAATGTGTCTTTGGGGATCCTGCCATCTTCCATGCGGCTCACATGGCCAAGCCATCTCAAGCGCCGCTGACTCAGTAGTGTGTATAAGCTGGGGGTGTTGGCCGCCTCGAGGACGGAGATACGTCTGGAGATACGGTCCTGCCACCTGATGCCAAGTATTCTCCGAAGGCAGCGAAGATGGAATGAATTGAGACGTTGCTCTTGGCTGACATACGTTGTCCAGGCCTCGCTGCCATAGAGCAAGGTACTGAGGACACAGGTTTGATACACTCGGACCTTTGTGTTCCGTGTCAGTGCGCCATTTTCCCACACTCTCTTGGTCAGTCTGGACATAGCAGTGGAAGCCTTTCCCATGAGCTTGTTGATTTCTGCATCTAGAGACAGGTTACTGGTGATAGTTGAGCCTCGGTTGGTGAACTCTTGAACCACTTCCAGAGCGTGGTCGCCCATATTGATGGATGGAGCATTTCTGACGTCCTGTCCCATGATGTCAGTACACTGACATTAAAATGCAGCTGTGGCAAGTCTGCATGGTCATTGCACGTTTTCTCCTTGGTAGACACGAATTGTCCAGAAGTAGCAGGGTTACTGGCATGTAGGGAGCTCGAAATTGTGACCATACACGAAATCAACAATTCACCACTGGTGGAAGAAAGTGTTAAAAATGACCCATTGGGTCAGTCCAGGACTCACAGCTGATGTAGCCAGACAGGTTCGATGCTGTGGGGAGTTTCAAAGGTGATGTGATTTTGCATTTCAGAGAAGATGCAATTCCTGCAATTGACCCATCTGGGAAGTGCAGTGTACACATCCACGAAAAGCTGAAGGCTGAATTAGATGATATGGAACAAAATGGTATTATTCGTTATGTGCACAACACATTGACTGGTGTAACTCTATCACTTGTGTACTGAAGAAAGATGGTATAATTTGGGTGTGTTTGGATCACGACATTTGAATCGTGCACTTAAAATTCCAACATTGGAAGAATTAAACCCACAATTTGCTGGAGCAAAACATTAGACGCAAAACATGGTTATTGTTCTGTGCAATCAGAAAGTTTACCAGAACTAACCATGTTTAGAACGCCATTTGGAAGATACTGTTTTCAGAGATTACCATTTGGCTTGTCTGTAAGTCAAGATCTATTCCTATCTATGGATAGGATTACCAAAAATGTTCCAGTTTGCATATGCATAGCGGATGACATTGCAGTCACCACTAAGGAAGAGCATGATCAAAATCTTCATATGTTGATGGAAACAGCTAGAAGAGAAGGTCTTATTTTTAACAGCAAAAGGTGCGAAATAAATGTAAGCCAGATCAATTTCTTCAGTTCCATCTATTCTAAAACTGGGATTTGCCCTGATTCAAGCAAAATAAAAGACCCACAATCTATGCCTACACCCAAAGACCAAGAAGATTTGCAACCATGTATAGGATTATTTAATTTCTTAGCACCCTATATACCCAGATTTGCCAAGAGAACATCGTCATTGAGAGAACTGCTAAGAAAAGGTGTTCCATTTGTGTGGCAAGAGGACCACCAACACATATTTGAATCGCTTAAGCAGTAATTGTCAGAGAAGACACGTCTTCTTCATTACTACGACCCTAGAAAGGAAACCGTCCTGGAAGTCGATGCGTCTCAGAAAGGGCTAGGAGCCTGCCTTATGCAGGAAGGGAAGCTGATAGCGTTTGGAATCTCTCACCAATGCAAGCCAATTACTCAAACATAGAGCATGAGACACTTGCTCTAGTGTTTGACATTACGAGGTTCCACATGTACCTTTTTGGTAAGCGGCTCATTGTGGAAAAGGATCACAAGCTGTTAGAGATGATATGGCGTAAACCTCAGACACTTGCGCTACCTAGATTACAAAGATTATTAATCAAAATCCAAGGGCATGAGTGTGAAGTCCGTTATAAATCAAGGAACAGGATGGTTACATTGGATACGTTCAGCCGACTGACAAATTTGAAAAAAACAGTGGCTATTTCATTGGACTTAAAAGTTGACAGTATGGTTAGAGAAGTTGAAGATGTACTGATGAGCTTTGGACAGCACAAATGTAATCAGCTTAGAGAAGAAACAGCCAATAATCCACTGCTGAAGGCATAGTGGTGAGTTATTGTTGATGGTTGATCCTGTACTATACAGGAGGTTCAAAACAGTCTAAGATCCTTTTGGCCGTATAGGGATGAGCAAGGTATCTCAAGAGGAGTAATATTTAAAAGAAGACAGGTGCTGGTTCCTAAATCTCTTTGTCAGGATATATTAACGCAATTGCACCGGGGCCACATGGGCGTCGAGAAAACGAGACACCTGGCGAGGAAAACTGTGTACTGGCCTGGGATTAAATGCAATATCGAGAGGACCATTAGGATATGTGAGACATGCCAAGTGCATTAGCCAAACCAGCACAGGGAACCACTACACTCTCACAAGGTCCCATTGCATCCCTGGTTTAGGGTTGCAATGAATCTGTTCACCATTCATGGTGATGATTTCCTCTTAATCACAGATCACTTTTCAAAATTTCCAATCATCAGACAATTGAAGGATACATCGAGCACATCTGCAGCAAATACGATGAGTACTATATTTAGTCTTTTTGATACACCGGCGGAGATTGTATCAGATAATGGTCCACAATAGACAGACAAGCTATTTCAGGATATGTGTGCTAAGTGGGGCATAAACCATGTAACAGCCTCTCCACATTATCCTACACCCAACAGTCTTGCCGAGAGAATGGTTCATATGGTTAAATTGCTAATTTTGAAGTACAGGAAAAAGAGCAAGTTTTCCACGTTGCTATGTTGCATTTACGGGCAACACCATTAAACATGGGATTACCGTCACCAGCCAAAATCATGTTTGGGAGGCAGATCAGAACGCCATTCCAAGTCATCATCTATTCAGGTTTACATCAGTGAAGGAAAGATTACTGGAGAAGCAGGAGAAGATGAAGTCTACACATGATCGACATGTAGGTGCGAAATTGCCGAGTTTACATGTGGGGCAAAAGGTTTGAGTTATTCACCCAACAGAAGGAACTTGGTTCCCTGCAGAGGTATCTCAGATTTGCAGCGAGCCAGGATCATGTAAGGTCACAACACCTAATGACAGTAAGTCAACTAAGGGAGTTGTCCAACTGCATCTTATCCAATACTCAAATAGAGGTAAGAATACATTTGTGGGTGAGGTCTGAGAGTGAAATTGTAGAAGACCACTGTGAAGATAACCAGCACAACGCTCATATGCAGGATACCCAAACGTCTATGTCGCCAAGTCAAGAACACTGTAGTGATGATTCTAGGTCTCAGAAGGGGCAGTACTGGACCTAATCCTTGGGAGTGAAGCTGGACAAGTGGTAGAAGTGTCAGTGGGGCAGCATTTCGGGGATAGTGACCATTACTCTGTAAGATTTAAGGTAGTTATGGAAAAGGACAAAGACGGACCGAAAATAAAGGTACTGAATTGGGGGAGGCCAATTTCAGTATGATAAAACAGGATCTGGCTAAAGTGGACTGGGAGCAGCTACTTGTAGGAAAGTCTATTTCAGACCAGTGGGAGTCATTCAAAGAGGAAATAGTGAAAGTTCAGAGCCAACATGTACCCGTTAAGGTGAAGGGTGGGACCAACAAGTCCAGGGAACCCTGGGCTAGGGATATAGAGGATTGCATCAGGATAAAAAAAGGAGGCTTGTGGCAGATTCAGAGCGCTGAAAACAGTGGAAGCCCTCGGGGAGTATAGAAAGTGTAGGGGGATACTTAAAAATGTAATTAGGAAAGTGAAAAGGGGACATGAAAAAAAACTGACGGGCAAGATAAGGGAAAATCTTAAGGCATTTTATAAGTATATTAAAGGCAAGAGGATAACCAAGGAAAAAGTAGGGCCCATTAGGGACCAAAGTGGCAATCTGTGTGGAGCTGGAGGATATAGATGAGGTTTTAAATGATTACTTTTCATCTGTGTTCACTATGGAGAAGGACGATGTAGGTGTAGAGATCAAGGAGGGGGATTGTGATATACTTGAACATATTAGTATTGAAAGGGAGGAAGTATTAGCTGTTTTAGCGGGCTTAAAAGTGGATAAATCCCCAGGCCCATGTGAGGCAAGGAGGAGATAGCAGGGGCGCTGACACAAATTTTCAAATCCTCTCTGGCCACAGGAGAGGTGCCAGAGGACTGGAGGACAGCGAATGTAGTACCATTATTCAAGAAGGGTAGCAAGGATAAACCAGGTAATTACAGGCCGGTGAGTCTAACATCAGTGGTTGGGAAACTATTGGAAAAAATTCTGAGGGACAGGAATAATCTCCACTTGGAGAGGCCGGGGTTAATCAGGGATAGTCAGCATGGCTTTGTCAGGGGGAGATCGTGTCTAACTAACTTGATTGAATTTTTCGAGGTGACTAGATGTGTAGATGAGGGTAAAGCAGTTGATGTAGTTCACATATACTTCAGTAAGGCATTTGATAAGGTCGAGGGTTGTTTCTGTGAATGGAAGCCTGTGACCAGTGGTGTACCGCAGGGATCGGTGCTGGGACCCTTGCTGTTCGTAGTGTACATTAATGATTTAGACTTGAATATAGGAGGTATGATCAGTAAGTTCGTGGATGACACGAAAATTGGTGGTGTCGTAAATAGTGAGGAAGAAAGCCTTAGATTACTGGATGATATAGATGGACTGGTAAGATGGGCGGGCAGAGGAGTGGCTAATGGAATTTAATCCTGAGAAGTGTGAGGTGATGCATTTTGGGAAGACTAGCAAGGCAAGGGAATATAAATGGACCCTAGGGAGTACAGAGGGTCAGAGGGACCTTGATGTACTTGTCCATAGATCACTGAAGGCAGCATCACAGGTAGATAAAGTGGTTAGGAAGACATATATATACGCATATATACTTGCCTTTATTAGCCGAGGCATAGAATATAAGAGCAGGGAGGTTATGATGGTGCTGTATAAAATGCTAGTTAGGCCACAGCTGGAGTACTGTGTACAGTTCTGGTCACCACACTATAGGAAGGATGTGATTGCACTGGAGAGGGTGCAGAGGAGATTCACCAGGATGTCGCCTTGGCAGGAGCATTTCAGCTATGAAGAGAGACTGGGTAGGCTAGGGTTGTTTTCCTTTGAGCAGAGAAGGCTGAGGGTGGGACCTGATTGAGGTATACAAAATTATGAGGGGCATTGATAGGAATGATAGGAAGAAACTTTTTCCCTTAGCGGAGGTGTCAATAACCAGGGGGCATAGATTTAAGGTAAGGGGCAGAAGGTTTAGAGGGGATTTGAGGAAAACATTTTGTCACCCAAAGGGTGGTTGGAATCTGGAACACACTGCCTGAAGGCGTAGTGGAGGCAGGAACAGAGGCACTGGCCATAATTTTTCAGTCTTCGGGGCGGTGCCAGAAGACTGGAACATTGCAGATGTTACACCCTTGTTCAAAAAGGGTGTAAAGAAAGCCCAGCAACTACAGGCCAAACAGTTTTACTTCGGTGGTGGGAAAACTTATAGCAAAAATAATTAGTGACAAAATCAATAGTCACATGGACAAATGTAAGTTAATTAAGGAAAGCCAGCATGGATTTCTTAAGGGAAAATCATTTTTAACTAACTTGCTGGAGTTTTTTGAGGAGGTAACAGAGAGGGTTGATGAGGGCAATGCTGTTGATGCGGTGTACATGGACTTTCAAAAGGCATTTGATACAGTGCCACACAACAGACTTGTGAGCAAACTTGTAGCTCATGGAATAAAAGGGACGATCGCAACATGGATACGAAATTGGCTGAGTGACAGGAAGCAAAGAGTAGTGGTTAATGGATGTTTTTCGGTCTGGAGGAAGGTTTGTAGTGGAGTTCCCCAGGGAGCAGTGTTGGGACTCTTGCTTATCCTGATAGATATTAATGACCTAGACCTTTGTGTATAGGGCACAATTTCAAAGTTTGCAGAGGGTATGAAACTTGGAAAAAAAGCATTGTGAACTGTGAGGAGGATAGTGTAGAACTTCAAAAGGACATAGACAAGTTGGTGGAATGGACAGATGAAGTTCAATGCAGAGAAATGTGAAGTGATTCATTTTGGTAGGAAGAATATACAGAGACAATATAGAATAAAGGGTACAATTCTAAAGGGGGTGCAGGAGCAGAGGGACCTAGGTGTATATGTGCATAAGTCATTGAAGGTGGCAGGACAGGTTGAGAGAAAAGTTAATAAAGTATACAGTATCCTGGGCTTTATTAATAGGGGCATAGCGTACAAGAGCAAGGAAGTTATGTTGAACTTGTATGAGACACCAGTTCAGCCTCAGCTGGAGTATTGCGTCCAGTTCTGGGCGCCGCACTTGAGGAAAGAGGTGAGGGTATTGGAGAGTGTACAGAAGATTCACGTGACTCATTCCAGGGATGAGGAATTTCAGTTATGAAGATAGATTGGAGAAGTTGGGACTGTTTTTCTTGTAGAAGAGAAGGCAGAGAGGTGATTTGATAGAGGTATTCAAAATCATGAGAGGTCTGGACAGAGTAGATAGAGAGAAACTGTTCCCACTCATGAAAGGATCGAGAATGAGAGGGCACAGATTTAAAGTATTTGGTAAGAGAAACAAAAGTGACATGAGGAAAAACTTTTTCACGCAGCGAGTGATTAAGGTCTGGAATGTGCTGCCTGAGAGTGTGGTGGAGGCAAGTTCAATTGAAGCATTCAAAAGGGAATTAGACTATATTAAAAGGAAGAATGTGCAGGGTTATGGGGAGAAGACAGGGGAATGGAACTGAGGGAGTTGCTCTATCAGAGAGCTGGTGCAGACACAATGAGCCGAATGGCCTCCTCCTGCGCTGTAACGAATCTGTGATTCTGTGAACCATCCATCCTTTCTCCACGGGTCTGTGGGGCAGTCTCCATTTCCTCACCGGGGCCCCGACTTTGGCATGGTGGCCTTCTGGGGCTCCTTTTGCCTTGGTTTTTGTTGGAGCTGATTGTGCGCCTCTGGATTGGAGGGGCTGGTGCTTTTGCTCTGGCCAGGTTGTTCCTTGGGAGTGGGTCGGTTCCGTCTGTCGGCGGGCTGTGGACAGCTCCTGCGGTTTACGTCCCAGATGTTGGGTCACATTCTGGGTGCGCTCGATGCAGGGGGGCGGGTGTATGGTCCCCGCCGGTACCATTCGCTGGGGCTTTGGCATTCGGTGGGCTCTCTGGTGGAGGTTTAGTTTAGTTTAGTTTAGAGATACAGCACTGAAACAGGCCCTTCGGCCCACCAATTCTGTGCCGACCATCAACCACCCATCTTTACTAATCCTACACTAATCCCATATTCCTACCACATCCCCACCTGTCCCTATATTTCTCTACCACCTACCTATACTAGGGGCAATTTATAATGGCCAATTTACCTACCAACCTGCAAGTCTTTTGGCTTGTGGGAGGAAACCAGAGCACCCGGAGAAAACCCACGCAGACACAGGGAGAACTTGCAAACTCCACACAGGCAGTATCCAGAATTGAACCCGGGTCACTGGAGCTGTGAGGCTGCGGTGCTAACCACTGCGCTACTGTTGTGTTGTGCCTTTCCCCGGCAGGGGAGTTTGGGTGGCTCCTGTATCCCCGAGTGTAGCTGTAGGTTTGCCTGCCTCACTTGAGGGGTGGGGGGGTTGCTTTTCCTTTCGGCGGGAGTTCCCTGTCACTGTCAGGTGTCTTGTTCTCGATCACTGCGCTCATATGTTTTTTTGTGTCTGGTTTTGCAGCTGTCGTCGGGGCTGCAGCCTGGTCTGCTGTGCTCACGGTCAGAGCCCTTTCTCTGCATTAGCTTGTGTGCCCCAGCAGGTCCCGTGGGTTTTCCTCACAGCTTCAAGCGTTCTGGGCGGGGGTGTCCCACCTTGTGCCGGTGGTGGCACATTGGCTTGCGGGTCTCGCTTCCGCCCTCTCAGCGTCTTCCTGGGGGGGGGGGGGGGGGGGGGGGGGCGTTCCCAACTGTCCCTTCTTGTCCCCGGTTGCTTGCCTTCCTTTCACTCTCCAGCCTTCTGTCCTTCTTGGGTTTGTGGGGGTGACGGACAAGGGGTTTTGGCTTATGCACGGGCTCAGGGTCCTCCGTGATTTCCACTGCTTGTCTGACTGTTGAAACCTTTTCGTTCTCTGCATGAGTTCTCATAAGTGGCTTCCGTCTTCGCTGCCCGTATCCAACAATTAAAATTGATTTGCTATTCCTTCTTGGTTTCTGCATGGGTCTGCCCGGCCGGTCTCTGGGGATTCCAGGGCTTCTGTCGGTGGGCTTCGGGGACTGACTCGTGAGCAGCGGAGGTGGCCTTTTTTGCCATCTCGTGGTCTGTGGAGGCCTCTTCGGAAAGTGTGGCGTGGGCTTCGTGGGCTCTGCCCATTGGCCTGCTTTGCGTGGACAGTGTCTGGCTTTCCTTTGGCCATTTCATTTGTTTGGCTATTTTTTTCGGAGGAGATGAGAGGTGCCTCTGGGTCCCTTTCCTCAAGCTTGGGGAGAGCTTGTATGGATTTGGGTGGCTTTTTGCTGGGTCCTGGGCAGATCTGGATTTTTCCTGGCCGGGGTTTTCCCTGGAGTCGGGGCCGCCCTTTTGTCTTGGTTCCATCTCTCTTGATTTGAATTCCCTTGCTTCTATTTCACTTTCTCTCTGAAATGCCCTCTCTTTCTCCCTTTCCTCTTTTTCAAATTCAGTTTTTTTCAGTTCTTTTTCAGGCTAAAGTTTTCTTATTGCCATTTCTTTTTCCTGCTCAGGTTCTTTCAAGTTGTAGCTGGGTGTTGGCTAATTCGGCTGCATCATCCTCTGACTTGCTGTCTTCTTTCAGTTTCGGGTGTTGGGTTGTTGCTTCAATTGTCACTGCTTTTTTGGCTCCGGGTTTCGGTTCTGGCCCCAGTCATGCTGCCAAATCTTTTAGTTTAACCTCAGTTGGGATTTGCAGGTCGCTGGGGGATACATTCTCCTTCTGGAGGGGTTTCGGCAACTGCTGGGAGCATTCTAGTGGTGTGGACTTTGCTTTGTTGCACGGGAAACCTGGTTATTTTGTTTTCCTCTTTCAATTATTATTGCTCCCTTTGCAGTTAAATGTTGGCGTTGGATTTAATCGCGAACGGGCCTCCGGTTGATTTGTTGCGACCGAGGCGGGAAGGGTGTGCTGTTGGTTCAGTTCCACTTCTCCAGGGGTCACAGCATATCAATAAATTTTTCCCATTTACCGAAACCAGCCAATTTTGGGTAGGTGGTGGCGTAGTGGTATTATCACTGGACTAGTAACCCAGAGACCCAGGGTATTTCTCTGGGGACATGGGTTCGAATCCCACCACAGCAGAAGGTGGAATTTGAATTCAGTTCATCTGGAATTAAAAAGCTAGTCTAATGATGGCCATGAAACCATGGTCGATTGTTGTAAAAAAAAACCCATCTGGTTCACTAATGTCCTTTAGGGAAGGAAATCTGCTGTGCTTACCTGGTCTGACCTACATGTGACTCCAGACCCACAGCAATGTGGTTAACTCTTACATGCCCTCTGAAATGGCCTAGCAAGCCACTCAGTTGTACCTAACCGCTACGAAGTCAATAAAAAGGAATGAAACCGGACGGACCACCCGGCATCGACCTAGGCATTGGAAACGACAACGGCAAACCCAGCCCTGTCGACCCTGCAAAGTCCTCCTTACTAACATCTGGAGGATTGTGCCAAAGTTGGGAGAGCTGTCCCACTGACTAGTCAAGCAACAGCCTGACATAGTCATACTCACCGAATTATACCTTACAGACAATGTCCCAGACACTGCCATCACCATCCCCGGGTATGTCCTGTCCCACCAGCAGGACAGACCCACCAGAGGTGGCAGGACAGTGGTATACAGTAGGGAGGGAGTTTATTCTTATTGTGTAATGTTCTACTTAAGGAAAAAGGTGTGATATTGCTTCAAAGAAATATGTAAATAGTGAGTGTGCATCATCACTGCAGAATGTGATAATATACAGCATGTGACAGTGGTAGGAGTTGTTGATCCCTAGTAAGATGTACATGTAGAGCTCTCCTGTAACTTGTATATAGTATTGTGAGTCTTCAATAAAAAGAACCCAAAGTATTTGTTGCTATTCATCAGTGGTATGAGCAACCCAGTAACACAACAGTTTGCACAGCGTGTAGTCAAGGAGATTTTAACTGCCGGGCCTCATCTATATAGGCCGATCGGTTTCCCATGCAAACCTGGCAGGAAGCCGTACCTGCCTGTCAGCAGGAAGCCACTCCCGGGGACGCAAATGAATGGTCCACGGTGCGCAGGTAGGTGTTGGGAAGATGGGGGCTAGGGCTAAGGAGGGCTTTGCAGTTGAGAGAGGGGAAGGGAAGTCTGCGATGGGGAAGGCCCGTGGGTTCCTTGTGGGGTTGGGGGAGCACTGCGGATAGATATGTAGGTGATGTGAAACTTACTCCTGTTGGTACAAATGGGAGCTCAGTTGTGAAAACCATTGATTTCCTATTTTACTATATACATGGAGTTGGTAGGATCGTTTTAATTCTGTTTCCTCCATTGGAAACAACTGCACACTGGAATTGACAGTCAGGGTACCCTGTCCCTGTACACATTGTTGACATGTGATGACACCTCCACTAAAGAGAGACTGATACAATTTATATAGAAACAACACAGTGTAGTTTAAAAAAAACATTTTTTTCTGGGAGATAATTGTTTGTCTGATTTTCTGATTTGTTTTAGTTCAAATGCTGCCTTTTTATTGTCCCTAATTCTTTATTTACAGTGATTTTGCTGACCTTAATGATGATAACATTGGTAGTTAAGCTACATGGTTATTAAGAGGCTGCAAAACAGTCCTAGGTGAAATGCATCCAAACACACCAAAAGAATGGGGATAGGTCAAGGGATAGAACATATGCAAGGCTAATTGGATGCATTGGTACCAGGATCTATGGAAAATAACAAACTCTATTGTAATATTTAAAATAGGTCAGAAGCATGGCTCTAAGAGTAGGTAGCTGGATATGTACTGTGGTTAAAAATATTGAGGTCTGCTATAAAACGAAACAGCAAGTGAGAATAAAGACTGCAGGTTAGCAGCCCTGCTTGGAAGAGCCATTTCCGCCGGCAGTAATTACACAAGCAGGGACCAGATAATTATGTTCTGCTCAAGTTGGCAGGTCCCTGCTTGCAATTTGCATTGCACCATTTCCTGCCAATGGCAATAACTCTATCTCAAAGAGAGTGTAAGGGGGCCTCACTATTTGAGTGGTATATGTAAAGAATTGCCACTTAGTTCTCAATTTTCCAGGGTTCAGGCCAATATCTACCAAGTGTCAAGTCCATTCTTTGAAAGTGGGCATTAAAAGCCATCAATGTTATAACATGTGCTAAATAGGAGCTGTTAAAGATACACTGCAATCTTTCTCTAAGTGTGGAGTTTCTATTCCAAAGCACTTATACAATGGCTTTTTATGCTCCAAGGCAAAGAAGGCATGCAGGAAGATTAGCTGGCTCCAAATTCAGACTGCCTGCACCCTCCATTATGCTACCAACTGTATCTGCAGGCCTTGATGCACATCCTGGCACTGTACAAGTAGAACTGCCTCCTCAAACTATGGGCAGCATAGAGGCAGTTGCAAAGTTGCACTGTCTGTTAAAGGGACACATTAGAGATGGCAGTACCACTTGCAGTTAAAGTCTGTTTGTCACTCGACTGTTCTACCTCCACTTCCTTGCAGTTTAGCTTGGGAATCAGCTGCAGTATTGGCCAGTTTGCTGCCCACATATTTACCACACAAGTGACTGATGCATTGTTCAGTGCTGCCAGTGAATAGCAACAGCAGCTTGGCACAGTAGCCCAATTTCATCGCACAGCTGGATTTACCAACGTGTAGAGGATTGCTGATAGACCTGCAATGGCTACGTGAATGCTGTCATGTGTGCCACAAACTGAAACAGGGTTTGTTGGAAGAATTTGTTGTGTGAAATCATGTTGAGGTTTCAATGTACCAACAATTTTATGTCTAGGTGATATCCTGTATGTGAGCCTTGCCACTGAATGGCCATGCACGCTAAACATTCAGAATTCTGTAGGGGATGGTAGTATGACAGTAACAAGTTCCAAGGACACATTTTGTACCCTGCATACCTGCTATATGTATAAGCTAGTTAACAATAGCCTGGCACATTGCCTCAAGTCTGTTACTATCTTCCACATTTGTAGCCAAGTCCTCTGGGTGAGGTGCAGAGTAATCATCCACTCTGGTCTTTTGTTTGAGTCTCCCTTGGGGAGAAAGGCCTTAAGTGTCAACCAGAGCAACCCTTTCTAGGTCACTGCATGGACCAGAACCTCCAGGGCAGGGCCTGCACTTTCAGGAACCTTCCATTAATGAGAAAATAAGCAAATCTTTAAACTTCTGTCAGTTCATATATGAAAGAAATTGTATTTATATCGTGCCTTTCATCCTCAGGATATCCCATTGCCCTTTACAGCCCATTAATTACATTTGTAGTGTAGTCGTTGCTGTAATGTAGAGAAATGCAAAAGCCATTTAGGCACAGCAATTTCCCACCAACAGCAATGAGATAAATGACCAAATAATCTGTTTCAGTGATGTTGATTAGGGGATAACAATGAGAAGCTAATTCAAAGGATTTATCGATTTGAATTTCAAAATATTTCCAACTTTAAAAAATGGATTCTATTTGTAGATCACGAAGGAAAATCTTCATACTTGTGAGGCAGCTCATTCACAGTTAACATTGACTTAAAAAAACTCACTGTCTTCAAATTTCTCAACTGAACAGATGCTGCTTTTCAGTGCAGAATGCAAACAAATGATTTTCAGTAATGGGAAGATGCTGACCTTTTAGCCTTTTGCAATACAAAATTGTTTGTTCACTGTTAACAACCTTGAGATTTGAAACAGCACATACACTTTTCCTGCTGTGCACTCTCTCCTGCTGTACAACATGCCAACAATAATATGATTTTTATCACCAGTTACATAATGCAATTCATTTGCAGAATATGGCAGATGAAAAAAAAAATGTAAAGAGCAGCAGTAGGACTCAAAATCACAATTCACTGATGGCAGGCGCCCAAAGGCAGTCTTGAATGTTTAATGATGGCCAAACCCAGAACTTCAGATGGGAGCAGCTTCTGATCCAGGAGTGTCCATAATAGAAAACCTATCCTTATAAATCTATCCAAAACAGGTCTTAATAATTAGCTTCGTTTGAGAATGTAATACAGTCAGTGAGGAAGGGTTAGATACTGGATATAAAGTCATATACAGTGCAGAAGGAGGTGTTTCAGCCCATTGAGTCCATGCTGGGCTCTCCACGGAGCTATTCAGTTAGTCCCACTTCTCCGCCCAATCTGCATAGCCCTGCAAGTTTATTTCCTTCAAGTGTCATCCAATTTCCTTTCAAATTCATTGCCTCTGCTTCCACCACCCTTGTGGGCAGTGAGTTCCAGGTCATTACTGACAGTTGTGTAAAAAAGATCTTCGTCATATTCCCCCTGCATCTCTTGCCCAAAACCTTCAATCTGTGTACCCTAGATTTTTTTTATTCATTCATGGGATGTGGGCATCGCTGGCTAGGCCAGCATTTATTGCCCACCCCTAACTGCCCTTGTGAAGGAGGTGGTGAGCCGCCTTCTTGAACTGCTGCAGTCCATTTGGGGTAGGTATACCCACAGTGCCGTTAGGAAGCGAGTTCCAGGATTTTGACCCAGCGGCAGTGAAGGATTGGCGATATAGTTCCAAGTCAGGATGGTGTGTGGCTTGGAGGGGAACTTGCAGGTGGTGGTTATAGATTATGATTAGAGATACAGCACTGAAACAGGCCCTTCGGCCCACCGAGTCTGTGCCGAACATCAACCACACATTTATACTAATCCTACACTAATCCCATATTCCTACCAAACATCCCCACCTGTCCCTATATTTCCCTACCACCTACCTATACTAGTGACAATTTATAATGGCCAATTTACCTATCAACCTGCAAGTCTTTTGGCTTGTGGGAGGAAACCGGAGCACCCGGAGAAAACCCACGCAGACACAGGGAGAACTTGCAAACTCCACACAGGCAGTACCCGGAATCGAACCCGGGTCCCTGGAGCTGTGAGGCTGCGGTGCTATGCAACAGGTGCCCTTGTCCTTCTAGGTGATAGAGGTTGTGGGTTTGGAAGGTGATGTCTAAGGAGCCTTGGTGCATTGCTGCAGTGCATTTTGTAGATGGTACACACTGCTGCCACTGTGCGCCAGTGGTGGAGGGAGTGAATGTTTGTAGATGGGATGCCAATCAAGTGGGCTGCTTTGTTCTGGATGGTGTCGAGCTTCTTGATTGTTGTTGGAGCTGTACCCGTCTAGGCAAGTGGAGAGTATTCCATCAAACTCCTGAGTTGTGCCTTGTAGATGGTGCACAGGCTTTGGGGAGTCAGGAGGTGAGTTACCTGCCACAGGATTCCTAGCCTCTGATCTGCTCTTGTAGCCACAGTATTTATATGGCTACTGCAATTAAGTTTCTGGTCAATGGTAAGCCCCCAGGATGTTGATAGGGGATTCAGCAATCGTAATGCCGTTGAATGTCATGGGGAGATAGTTAGATTCTCTCTTGTTTGAGATAGTCATTTCCTGGCACTTGTGTGGCACAAATGTTACTTGCCACCTATCAGCTCAAGCCTGGATATTGTCCAGGTCTTGATCATTTCTGCACGGACTGTTTCAATATCCAAGGAGTCACAAATGTTACTGAACATTGTGCAATCATCAGTGAACATGCCCACTTCTGACCCTATGATTGAAGGAAGGTCATTGATGAAGCAGCTGAAGATGGTTGGGTCTAGGACACTACCCTGAGGAACCCCTGCAGTGATGCCTTGGAGCTCAGATGATTGACCTCCAACAACCACAACCATCTTCTTTTATGCTAGGTATGACTCCAACTAGCGGAGTGTTTTCCCCCTGAACCCACTGACTCCAGTTTTGCTAGGGCTGCTTGATGCCACACTCGGTCAAATGCTGCCTTGCTGTCAAGGGCAGTTACTCCCACCTCACCTCGAGTTCAGCTCTTTTGTCCATGTTTGAACCAAGGCTGTAATGAGATCAGGAGCTGAGTGGCCCTGGCGGAACTGAGCAGGTTATTTCTAAGCAAGTGCCTCTTGATAGCCCTGTTGACAACAGGGAAGGTGGTGGCTTAGTGGTAATGTCACTGGACTAGTAATCCAGAGCCCAGCCTAATGCTCGGGCCATGGGACATGGGCTTGAACCCCACCACGGCAGATGGTGAAATTTGAATTCAATTAATAAAAAAATCTGGAATTACTAAAAAGCTAGTCTAATGATGACCATGAAACCATTGTCGATTGTTGTAAAAACCCATCTGGTTCACTAATGTCCTTAAAGGAAGGAAATCTGTTGTCCTTACCTGGTCTGACTCTTAAAATGCCCTCTGAAATGGCCTAGTAAGCCACCAAGTTCAAGGGCAATTAGGGATGGGCAACAAATGCTGGCCTGCCCAGCGATGCCCACATCTCACAAACAAATAAAACCTTCCATCACTCTTGTACCATTCGTTAATGGGAACAGTTTTTCCTTGTCTACCTTATCTAAGGCTGTCATAATCTTGTACACCTCTATAAAATCTCCCCTCAATCTCCTTTCTAATGAGAACAACGCCAGCTTTTTCAACTAAAATGTAACTTGTAGCTAAAATCCCCTATCCCTGGAACCATTCTGGTAAATCTCCTCTGCACCCTCCCAAAGACCCTCACATCCTTCCTACAATGTGGGGACCAGAACTGGATGCAGTACTCCAGTTGGGGCTGAACCAGAGCTATTATATAACTTTTCTTCCAGAAACCACTTAGAGGTACTGGAGTCTTTTGGCTAAAGTGAAAGTAGTTTGTCGTGATGGTGAGGGTGCAAGTTGGATTATTAATTGGCTAAATGATACATAGCAGGACTGTCTGGTAGGACTTTTAATTGGATTCTGAACCCAGAGATTATGTTAGTTGTTCATTATCTCAAAGAAAATACTGTAAGAATATCCAAGTTTGATGCAAAATTCTGCAGGACATCAAGATATTCTGAGGAGATGAACATCATGAAAAAGGCCTATTGATGATTGTGTAGATGAATGACAAAGGGTATTTAACATTGAGAGACATCAGGTGATGCATGCACTGCTGAGAATAGTGAATCCATTTCACCGTGAAAAGCATTTAATTAAATAAAATGCAGCCGTAGAAAGACTTGAGTGTGCTAATTGGCTCAATGTCTAAAACATCATTCTGTGACAGCAATTGCCCAAAGCAAATAAAACATTTAACTTGTGGAAATAAATCTGCAGAATACCAATCCAGGAAGGTAATTCAGACAGTATGAAGCGCTTGGAATGTTGCGTACAGTTATTGTCATTGTATTTGTGAAAAGCCATTGGAATGAATTGAACAAGCAAATAGACCCACATTGGAGGTTTGCAAGAACTGAGAGTACTCCTGACCAATGTTGAGAAATCTAGCTAAAGGAGTAAAGCATAGTGCAGGATATCAACATTGAAAAGCGAAAGAAAGATGAGATAAATCAAAAAACAGTGATTGAACAAAGCCAAGTTGCAGGAGGGTCTTAAACAAATTTGGCAGGTGGAGGAGCATGAGGTTGAAGCATTTGAGAGGCGATACAAGGTGCACAGAGGACTGGGTGGGACAAACTTGTTAACAAAATATAGCACCTTTAATGTAGGAAAGCCTCCCAAGGAGCTTCATCGGAACATATTCAGACAAAAATTGACACCGAGCAAAAGAAAGAGATACTCATGAGTGACTAAAGCTTGGTCAAAGAGGTAGGTTTTTAAGGAGCATCTTAAAGAAGAGGAGAGAGATGGAGAGACAGAGGTTTACAGAGGGAATTTTAGCACTTAGAGCCTAGGTGATTGAAGGCCAGTGGTGGAGTGAAGGAAGTGGGGGAATATAAGAGGAAAATAGGGACAGGAGTAAGCCATTTAGCCCTTAGAGCCTGTTGTGCCATTCAGTGAAATCATGGTTAATATGTGACCTGTGGTAAAAGTGGTGGGAATGCTGAGTTGTTGGAAGGTTGTAAGGCTGGAGGACATTATAGGAATAGAGAGACCAAGGCCATGGAGGGATTTGAGCACAAGGCTGAGAATTTTGGTCGACGGGGAACCAGCATAGGTCACGAGCACAAGGGTGATGAGTGAGTAGGACTTGGTGCGGGTTAAGGTATAGGCAGAGGAGTTTTACATTAGCTTAAGAATATGGTGGGCAGAAAGTGGGAGGCCAGCCAGGAGAACATTGAAATAGTCGAGTTTGGAGGTAACAAAACATGGGTGAAAGTTTTTTGAGGCAAGGGTAGTGATGGGTGATGTTCCAAAGGTGTAAATAAGCCATCTTTATGTTTGTTTGTGAAAATTGAGGAGGGATATACACCGTGGTGGCAGTCAGAGGATGTCATTTGTGACTTTGATCAGGGCCATTTCAGTACTGTGGCAGAGGTGGAAACCTGATTGTGGAGGTTCAAACATGGAGTTATAGGAAAGATGGGCACAGAATTGGGAGGTGAGATCATGTTCAAGGACATTGAAGATGAAAGGGATATTAGAGATTAGTTTGCAAGGACAGAGGGGTCAAAGATGATTTTTTTTGAGCGGGGGATGCTGATGCCAGGTTTGAAAGGTGGACGGAGGTGAGAAGAGGGAACAATTTACAATATCAGCCGGCATTGGGGCCTGAAATGGAAGGTAAGTCATCAGCAGTTTAATTGGAATAAGGGCGAGAGAACAGGAGGTGGAACTCGTGAACAAGATGAACTCGAAGAGGGCTTGAAGGGAAATTGGAGAGAAACTAGAGAAAGATGGAAGTTCAGGGCTAGAAGAGGGGGAACCTTGGGGGAAGCATGACTTGGTGGGAAAGGGGAATAGAGGGGATGCAGCAGGATCAGCTGAACATATGGTGTCAATCTTAGTGACAAAGTAGTCCATGAGTTCCTGGCACTTGTTGGAAGTGAGGGTGGAAGGGGCAGTGGAAAAGGGTTTAAGGAGTTAATTAGTAGTGGAGATGAGAAACCAGGGGTTATCTTTGTATTTCAGAATGATCCTGTAGTTGTGTGCACATTTGGTAGATGAGAGCAAGGCTAGGTAATGCTTAATGTGGTCAAGGTGGATCTGGCAAAGAATAATCTAAGAAGTTACTATACATTATTTGGATTTGTAAGGGTAAGGTGAGTTAGACGAACTTAATGAGGTGGAATTTCCTGTGGGGACATAATCTGGAATTTATGCCCGAAATCACACCCATTTTGTTGATATTTATTTGTTCCCAAATTTTGTGCAAATCTCATTAGTGTATGCCAGAGCATAGAAGTGAACGTAAACAATCGGAAATCAATGTAACCAATCAGAGCTTGAGAAAACTTCCAAGCTAATGCCATACGTAAAGTTTCAAGCCATCTAACTATTATTGGTGCATGTTAACACAGCATATTTAGCAACAGGCAATCTTGGAAGCTTCTTAATTTTTAATGTGTCTTATATCCATAAAAATGCATTCAGAGAAACCAACAGAAAGCACAGAGAAGATCTCAGTAGGAGTAAACTTTTTTTAAAAATCAAAATAAAACAACACAAAACAACTTTATTTCCTGCTGTGTTTAAAATTCTGGGCTTAATTTTGTGCTCGTTTTGAGCTAGCATAATCGCAGGAAATTCATGTGTGGCTCTTCAGCCTGAGGGTTGGAGCCATTGTTATGAGCTGAAATGCATTCAGGTGCAGGATGAACAGACAAGCATATGAGCGAGGAAATTCAGGAAGAGTGTAATTACATGCATAATATACTTGTGCCTGGGTTTTCTTCATCTTTTACATTGGGTATTTGCTTTACACCCTGATTACAGGTGCCCTGGGTGCAAATAAACATGGAAATTCCACCCAATGTATTTTTCTCATTATTACTTACAAAGAGCTTATCAATGTAACATAGTTTATACATTATGATTTGTTAATGGCCCCTGATGTGTATAGACCAATATATTACTGACTAAGTATCAGTCACATCCATGCAGTTAAGTTAACACATGATATCCAATTCACATTCTAATTTAAAATGATCTGCAACAGCCATCAAGTTTCTTTATTCACAGTTTTGCCACAGCACGTCTGATATAAATTCTCTGCATTAGACTGTGGACAGAAACATAAAAGTGTATTAAAACAAAGTTCCTTTGCTCAGCACAATTTCTATCACACCTGTCAAATTTGAAAAGCCACAGTAATCAATTATTAAATGCTCCTGCCACTCAGAGCTTTCCTATGTGGTGTGTTGTCACTTTTAGCAGCATTTTAGGAGGTTAGCAGTCAAACTGGAACCTATAGAAAAATGACGTTTTTATTGAAGCTGTAACGTGTTCCCGATCCCACAGTGAAGAAAAATGTTTCACAATTTGATGGAAGTCTTTTTTCACACATAAGCTTAAGATTGACCATTTCATTCTTCTATAACAGGCAGGATATATTCTTTTTAAATATAATCAATAACCTCTTTGATTTGATTCATAAACGCTGTATTTCGCATTTTATTGAATGTCAAGACGGGCACAATAGCAACAACGCTCATATTACCTCCTGCTTTGAGGTTCAGACTTGAAGATGAAATCATGGCCCACTGCAACACACATAGACCATGGCATACAACCACGAGAGAGGGAGTCTAGGATGTCATAGAAATTCACTGTTCTACAATGACACAAATCAGTGGGAATGATGGGTTAATGCCCTCCAGCATTGGTATGTGTGGCGTAGCAAGGAAGCAGCTAGTTTGTACTGATGTCAGTGGCTGTTCTGTGTTATTAAATAGCCATGTGCACAAGTGACATTAGGCACTACGTAGCAAAGCACTGAAGCTCCAGCAAAGGATGCGGATTCACCATATACGTGGAGTGGGGCTTCTGTACATGATGTGGGAAGTTAATTAGCCAAATGATGATGTTGTCACTCACCAATGCCTGTTCCTTGAACTAGGGGAGCACATAGCAGTATACCACACATACATTAAGCAAGAGATGTTCACAAAGGGCAAGAGGCATTCACGTTAGAAGCATACATTATACAGGCACACTACTACTATAGAATATAATAGTATTTATTCACTTCCGCTGTATCTTGTAATCTGTAATTCTTTGCTCATCTAGAAAAGAAATCATCAGCTGGTAAAAAGGCAAGCAATGTGGCTTCCTATGAGATGTCCTCATAGGGTCCTGGCATTAATTAAAGGGAGTGTTGATATTTATTGCAACAAGTTGTGAATTTCAGATGATTATTTGTCCGTGCAGATCTTCATGGACCATGTGGCTGTCTGAGGCCTGGCCTGTCTGGTGACCTTGAGCCTCATGGCGCACTGTGCTTCTATCATGCTCAGGTAACCTAACTCTGTTGCTGCATACTTGCTGCTTGGGGTAGTGCCCACTATGAGCTGTGATCCTCCAATGCCTTCTCATTCCCTGGTGTCCTCTCGTCCTTTTCCTTCGCCACTAATACCATACCCATGCTTTTTAAAAGATAAAGCTACTGTGTACTATTCACTTCAGTCAATGCTGTGGTAATACCGTTTGTTCAAGTCACTAGCAGCAGACTAGCCTTTTCGGTTGACCGCGGAGCTGTGAAATGGTGCAAAAATTCATCCAACAGTGAATAGCTTTATCAATAATGGTTTCTGCAAGTAAAACAGTATTTTTGTTTCCGCTTTTGCTAATGTTCTTTAATCCCTACTTGGAGGGATCCAAATAGTCAGAATGCACGAAACAGTCAAGTGCTTATTAGAGCTTTCTACCAATATTCCACCACATTATGCTTACATCTACTTTTTCACTAAAATTAGAAAGGGCGTGAATTTTGGCTGCCTACAAAGCAAACATAGATTGTAAAAATAGTTATAAGCTGTGTTTTTGTAAGCTTGTAAGTCTATTAATTCAGTCAACTTGGCATGTCGTAGGGACTCAGAGTAATTCAAGTGAAGTTATTGTAGCCAAAGTAAGGAGATTACATTTGGTTGGATCATTGTGTACCAGTGATTTGATCAAATCCTTTTTCTACAGTGTCCGGATCTTTCATTTATTACTGTCTTGCCACTCAGTAAAATGTGAAATACAGTGTTTATGAATCAGAGGTTATTTGTTATATTTAACAGTAAATATGGAATTCAAGAAAAACTATTTAGAAGTGTTGTTCGTTCAGTTGTGCCATTGTTACACTGCAGGTCTTGTGTTTGATGCAGGCTTTTCTGCTGCTTTGACACAAGTCTTGTAGCATCACTTTACTGGTCTGGCATAATAAGTGTTTGGGAGCTCACTTGGAACAGGGAGTATTACACTACAGGCAACAAGCACCAGCTATATTATAACTGTAACCAGTGACTAGCAAGTTTCTGAAACTTTTAAGTTTTAAAATTTAAATTTAAGTTGTCATGTTAAAGCCACATGACCCACTTCTAATGAGCTAACTGTCCTGTTGTCTCTTTTCAATGACTGGTAATTTCATTACAATTGAAGGGCAGTGAGCAGAGTTTGGTGCCTGGGTTTCAATGACCAGGAAATTCTGGCACAGGGTATATTCATGTTAACCTTGCCTGCCCTAGTCAACTTATTCAACTTTTTTGCAGCACTGGTCTTCAGTCCTGTGAGAGAATTGGGAGTCAGTGCCAGTGCCACCTCATTCCACATGGCACAAATGACCTTGTTTGGCAGGTTTTCTGTCTTGAACACCCAGTATTCTGTTTCTCCTGTGTTCTGTTTCATCCAGGAAGGTTTGCAGATCAAACTCTTTTTAAAGGCTGAATTCAAAATACCATGCCCCCAGCAGATTCCTCCTATTTTACACAGGTTTTACACCAGTCACAAATGTCATGGACATGTAAATAACCCCAGAAACTCTGCTGTAAATATTTTTCTTGTTCGTTTCTCAGGCTGACATAAGGTCCAGAGAACATATTCGGAAAAATGTTAACGTATCTTTGACAGTTGGGGAAATAGTGGTTGGAAATTAATCGTACAAGGTAGGTCCACTGGAAAATGTGATAAGTGACCAGTGAGATTTACACTGAAATCTGGTCCCAGAATGGACTGCAGTAATTGTATTATGTGGGCAACTGAGGTAACCATATGTAATGCTGCAGAAGGCATTGGATTATGATGCAAGCAACAAAAAAAGAAGGATGACTTAGTACAATTAGTTAAAGTACTTAAGTTGTAAGCAACTCAGTCAGAACCAGAGAAAACATAGTTTTATCGGCTGTTTTATACTATACATTTCATGGAAACACAAAATAATTTCATCTTCAAATCCTTGCTCCCTGCTAGGGAGGAACGGAGGGAGGGAGCAGAGTGTGTAAGAGAGGGAGTGAGAGGGCAGGAGAGTAGCAAGGCAGGAAGTGAAAGGAAGAGGGTAGGTGGCGGGAGGTCATACCACAAGGTTATATTTAATCATTTGCCATTTTAAAAAAATTAAAAATCTCAAGCAGACTGTAAGACCTCTTTTAAACATACATAAGGCAAAGGAATTCGGGGCCTGGGGCAACAGAGCCAGCAGGGAGGGGGTCAAAGCACTGTGGGCCAGGGCAGGTGTAATGAGCGGTAAACAGTTGCAGATATCAGCTAGGATGGTTGCATCAAGAGGTGGGGCTGCAGATGCAGTTTCTGCTGTAACAAGCACAGCCAATATATGTAAAAGTGGAGCAGACCCAATATGAGTTGGGACTCAACAGTAGCGTGGATGTGCAAGATTTCAGCGGAGAAACAGGTTGCATTTTTTCATTAGTGACTAGAGCCAATAGGAGCAAATGCACTGGGATGGGGAGATATTAGCCATATCACACAGCAGGAGATATTGTGTGGTGGTGGAGATGGAGGTAGCAGTGGCTGAATAGCACACCAGGACACATCACACCAACAACACAACCAAAATGTGATAACATTCAGTGGACACCCTAAAGGCACTTCTCACCGAAAAGGTACAAATTCAGGAATATGATGGAATACACTCCACTTGCCTGGATGGATGCAGCTGCAACAATAACCAAGAAGCTCAACACTGCCCAGGGCAAAGCAGTTTGCTTCATTGGATGCCCAGCCACCAGCTCAAACCTCCAATCCCTCCACCATTGTTGCATCGTGGTGGCAGTGTTTACTACCAATAAGATGCACTGCAGCAGCTCAGTAAGGCTTCTTTGATAGCATCTCCCAAACTTGCAACCTCCATTACCTAGAAGGACAAAAGCAGCAGGCACACAGAAACACCACCACCTCCAAGTCACACACCGTTCTGCCTTGGACATATATTGCTATTCCTTCATCGTCACTGGATCAAATTCCTGGAACTCCCTATCTAACAGCGCTGTGGCAGTACCTTCACCACACTGCTGCAACAATTCAAGAAGAAGGCTCACCACCACCTGCTCAAAGGCAACCAAGGTTAGGCAATAACTGGCAGTGTCGCCTAAACCCGGAGAATTAGTTTTAAAAAATCAAGCTGCAACTATGGAGAGAACAGACAAAATATTTCAAGCATGGACCCTTCCTTGGAGCTGGAAGATCTTACAGATGAACAGAATTTAAAAGGGAACAATAAGGGGAAAGGAAAATTAAATAGAATGACATACCAGAAACAAAAACAAAAAGGACCAGGAGGACAAGAAAGGAGAAAATGTATTAAAAATTATTTCTTTAAAAAGAAATCTAAAAAAAGTTAAAAATAAATTAAAATAAATACTTAGTGTTTTGACCCTATAATTTCAGTATAAAATAACTCCTACTATGTGGAACACCAAGTTGGCTGAATCTAAGACCGACAAGAGGTGACACCAATAATACAATAATAATATAACTCCTATCACAGCACTACCTACATACATAACAGCCATTGGAGGTACTAGAATGGGTACTGGTAGAAGTAAGTTTAAAAGAAAAGTATTTGATGAAATATGCATTCCATGTACTGAATTTAATATATCATAGATTATCTCTCAGATCAGGAACAGGTTAAGAACTCACTAGAGAATGCCCTTGTATACTACATTATACGTTCTGTCTTTCCACACAATGTGATGTAATCACCAAAGTTGGATGTTATTTACAAATTCTGTTATTGGAGGAATTTGTGAAGACTGGAGACAGCAGAAGTCCAAAGATTGATCACGAGGAGCTCTTGTAGTCGCTGCATTCCTGTCATGAACAATTGCTATTGCCTGGTCAATTTCCCTTCCTATTTCCCAATACTGTGTAGTGTAATTTCTCTAAGTGCCTTGTAAAGTATTCTATCAAGTGCTTTCTGAAAATCTACAATCAAGTTTATTCCACCATTGCCTAACATTATGATATCTTCAAAGAAGTCCACTTAATTTATTTGTTATGACTTCCTCTTGTATCTCCATTATATTCTACTCTGTCACTTTGTCTTGAATTTGATTCCTTATCAGAGATTCCAGTATTTGTGCAACTACTGTTAGATTTACTGGACAATTTAAATGGCTGCCTACAGGAGTCCCATCCAATTAAGGATAGCAGGCAGGCTCCCGAGTCTAGAGGACCAGTAGGATGTCGTCCAGCACTAACAAATCGGCAGCCCCGCCATCAGAGGTGGGAGCTGCTGAAGTAGGTAGGGAGGCACGAGAGCGCCTCCATTCCCAGTTGCTGGCCAAATTAGGTAAGAGAGCCAGAAGGGTTAGGACCTTTGAACATCAGGGGACAAGGCCGCCACAGTAACAGGCACTGCCACAGTTGCGGCCACTGTTTGGAGCGGTGCCTTCCAAATAGTTCGGCACCTCTGGCATTGATATCTACCCACCCATGCCAATAGGATGCTGCCACGTTTTCACAGATGGCCTCCTGGCGCAACGGGTACCTGTGCGCCAGATTGAAAATACAGTTAGTGTCAGGACAGTGTTCTTAATTAAGCCCTCAAGGGGCTTAATTGGTCACCCACTACGTTCAGGCGGCTGGCTGGTATACAGGATCCACCGCCTCTTCCAAAATTGCTAGTTAACAGGACTGCGTCAGTCAGAAAGCCGGCATGTCGCTTGTGGACACGAAATTGCAGCCTCACTCGTCTCCAGTCCCTTCTCCTCAGCTAAATGAAAACTCAGCCCATTGTTTTTTCGTCATCTAAAGGTGTTATTGTTATACTGTTCTTTTTAGTGCCAAAATATTTCAAAACTATGGAATTGTTTAGATCTGATAATTATTTGTAAAGTTATAACTCTTTAATGTTTATTCTTTGTGACAATATTTGCATTTTCAGCAGGACATGATACCAAACATCATTCAACAATGGTAAACATGGTGTCTACTTAAATATCACATTCTGTAGAATGGCATAATACAAACCCTCAATTTTGCCATTATTAAATATTTCTTAGTTATATCTTTAGGACATAACCCATATTAATGTGAATAAAAGCATTCCTCTCATTAGAGTATGTAGCCTTGGGTTGCTAGTCATAGAATTACATTTATATGTTGTGAAATTTGGCACTTCAGTTTCTAGCTGGTACCTTACCAGAATATTAAATCTACTAATATTATGAGCTCCTCTAATTAGATGCTCTCCCATCACTGCCTTTCTCACTGTTGTTGAAAAACAGTATGATCTAAAACATGGTTCTTTGATTGCCCTAAGCAGCAGTCTGTTATAAAGTCAATGAAATTCATTTTAACAATTGGCTGTGCTTCAAAATGTGTACAATTGAGACACAACCAATAGAAGTGTGGGCAGAGATCACTTTCAGTGAGCACGTCATAATATATAGATGGTTGAGGTTTAGAAGGGCAGAGGAAGCTCCTGTTGCTCAGGGGAGGGAGCTCCATTTCACTGTGACAAAGACCAGATATAAAATCATTCATTATTTCACCCAGCCAGGGGCCCAGAGTTGCTCGGCTGGCCCTTTGAATCAAAATTAATTTGAAGGAACAGACAGCATGTTACATTAATGTCTTTATAATAACAGCAAATGTAGCAACGCCCTGTGCCATCAATAGCACCTTGTGTAGAGCCAGCACGTAGCAGAAACTACAGGCAGTGCAGGCTTGATCTTCCGGTATGTTCTAGCTACAGCAAGGCTCTGTTGGTATTGTGAGACCTCACAAAATTGCCCTTTAAGACTTTTCCATTGATTTTTATTTTGATGCCATTTTTGTTTTGTAGAACTCAATTCCTGAAAAGGGCTTGTGCCACAGGTTTTGGGTACAGTCGTTCTGGTTTGTCACCTAAAAGTTACGACAATGGGTGTCCCTAAAGAAATCCCACTTCAATTAAAAGCAAAATACTGCGGATGCTGGAAATCTGAAACAAAAACAAGAAATGCTGGATTCACTCAGCAGGTCTGGCAGCATCTGTGGAAAGAGAAGCAGAGTTAACGTTTCGGGTCAGTGACCCTTCTTCGGAACTGACAAATATTAGAAAAGTCACAGATTATAAACAAGTGAGGTGGGGGTTGGGCAAGAGATAACAAAGGAGAAGGTGCAGATTGGACCAGGCCACATAGCTGACCAAAAGGTCATGGAGCAAAGGCAAACAATATGTTAATGGTGTGTTGAAAGACAAAGCATTAGTACAGATTAGGTGTGAATATACTGAATATTGAACATCAGCAAGTGCAAACCTGAAGAAAAACAACCTGAAAAAAACAGTGGGTGAGCAAACTGAACAAACTAAGATGAACTGAAATAAATACAAAAAAAGATTGTAAAAAATGTAAAAAGGAATGCCAAAAAAAAAAGGGAAGAAAAAATAACTAAAAATGAAAGTAAAGTGGGGGGCTGTCATGCTCTGAAATTATTGAACTCAATGTTCAGACCGGCAGGCTGTAATGTGCCTAATCGGTAGATGAGATGCTGTTCCTCGAGCTTGCGTTGATGTTCACTGGAACACTGCAGCAATCCCAGGACAGAGATGTGAGCATGAGAGCAGGGGGGAGTGTTGAAATGGCAAGCAACCGGAAGCTCAGGGTCCTGCTTGCGGACTGAGCGGAGATGTTCCGCAAAGCGGTCACCCAGTCTGCGCTTGGTCTCCCCAATGTAGAGGAGACCACACTGTGAGCAGCGAATACAGTATACTACATTGAAAGAAGTACAAGTAAATCGCTGCTTCACCTGAAAGGAGTGTTTGGGGCCTGGGATAGTGAGGAGAGAGGAGGTAAAGGGGCAGGTATTACACCTCCTGCGATTGCAAGGGAAGGTGCCCTGGGACGGGGACGAGGTGGTGGGGGTAATGGAGGAGTGGACCAGGGTGTCGCGGAGGGAACGATCCCTTCGGAATGCTGACAGGGGAAGGGAGGGGAAGATGCGACTGGTAGTGGCATCACGCTGGAGGTGGCGAAAATGGCGGAGGATGATCCTTTGGATATGGAGGCTGGTGGGATGAAAAGTGAGGACAAGGGGAACCCTGTCACGGTTCTGGGAGGGAGGGGAAGGGGTGAGGGTAGAGGTGCGGGGAATGGGTCGGACACGGTTGAGGGCCCTGTCAACCACAGTGGGGGGAAATCCTCGGTTGAGGAAAAAGGAGGTCATATCAGAAGCACCGTCATGGAAGGTAGCATCATCAGAGCAGATGCGTCGGAGACGGAGAAACTGGGAGAATGGAATGGAGTCCTTACAGGAGGTAGGGTGTGAAGAAGTGTAGTCGAGGTAGCTGTGGGAGTCAGTGGGCTTATAATGGATATTGGTAGACAACCTATCCCCAGAGATGGAGACAGAGAAGTCGAGGAAGGGAAGGGAAGTGTCAGAGATGGACCATGTAAAGGTGAGAGAAGGGTGGAAATTGGAAGCAAAGTTGATAAAGTTTTCTAGTTCAGGGCGGGAGCAGGAAACGGCACCGATACAGTCATCAATGTACCGGAAAAAGAGTTGGGGGAGGGGGCCTGAGTAGGACTGGAACAAAGAATGCTCGACATATCCCACAAAAAGACAGGCATAACTAGGACCCATGCGGGTACCCATAGCGACACCTTTTACTTGAAGGAAATGCATGGAGTTGAAGGAGAAGTTGTTCAATGTGAGAACAAGTTCAGCCAGGCGGAGGAGGGTGTTGGTGGATGGGGACTGGTTGGGCCTCTGTTCCAGGAAGAAGCGGAGAGCCCTCAAACCATCCTGGTGGGGGATGGAGGTGTAGAGCGATTGGACGTCCATAGTGAAGAGGAGGCGGTTGGGACCAGGAAACTGGAAATTGTCAAAATGACGTAGGGCGTCAGAAGAGTCACGGATGTAGGTGGGAAGAGACTGGACCAGCGGAGAAAAGAGAGAGTCTAGATAGGAAGAAATAAGTTCAGTTGGGCAGGAGCAGGCTGACACAATGGGTCTGCCGGGACAGTCCTGTTTGTGGATTTTGGGAAGGAGGTAGAAGCGGGCTGTCCGGGGTTGCGGGACTATGAGGTTGGAAGCTGTAGAGGGAAGATCTCCAGAGGAGATGAGGTCAGTGACAGTCCTTTGGACGGTGGCTTGATGTTCGGTGGTGGGGTCATGGTCCAGAGGGAGGTAGGAAGAGGTGTCTGTGAGTTGGCGTTGAGCTTCTGCAAGGTAGAGGTCGGTACGCCATACAACAACAGCACCACCCTTGTCTGCAGGTTTGATGACCATGTCGGGGTTAGACCTGAGAGAACGGAGTGCCTCAAGTTCAGAGGGGGACAGGTTAGAGTGAGTGAGGGGGGCAGAGAAATTGAGACGACCAATGTCTCGCCGACAGTTTTCAATGAAGAGATCAAGAGCGGGTAAGAGGCCAGGGTGAGGGGTCCAGGTAGAGGGAGAATGCTGGAGGCGGGTGAATGGGTCTGCTGGTCGGGGGGAGGACTCCTGGTCGAAGAAGTGAGCCCGGAGGCGGAGGCGACGGAAGAAGAGCTCAACGTCATGCCGAGCGCGAAATTCATTGAGGTGGGGGCGTAAGGGGATAAAACTGAGACCTTTGCTGAGTACAGAACGCTCAGCATCAGAGAGGGGGAGGTCAGAGGGTATAGTGAATACACGGCAAGGGGTCAGATCAGAAGGGGTGGGGTCAGAGGGAAGTGAAGCGGAAGGAGGATCTGGAGGGGCATTAGTCCCCATCAGCTGCTGGAGCTTGCGTTCCTTAACACCTGAAAGGAAGAAAAAAAGTTTTTTGTTAATGCGTCGGATGAGACGTAAGATGAGATGAAACTGCGGAGTAGAACAAATTTGAGATAAGGTGAGACGGTGCTGCTGGAGAGAGAGGTCCAGTGTGTGCATATGGCGGCGCATAGCACTGAGTGTGGATCTCAGGATGCGGCGAGAGTAGCAGTCCGAGGAACGTTGTATTTCTCGGAGATACCTGTGATCCTGGGTGGTTTCAAAGCATGATGGGTGAAACTGCAGTTGGAATCCACGTGGAATCAGTCGGAGCCGGAGACAGTCACTGAGGAAGGAGATGTGGCTGTGAAAACGGGTTTTGGTAGATACCTTATCAAACACCAGGAGGGAAATAGAAAGCAATGAAGGTGAACAAGGTAAAAGAGACAAACGAAAATCCCGTCGGAGAGAAGAGCAGAACTTCTTCAAGGTAGGCATTCCTGGAAGAGAAGTGGCAGTGAATTAAACACTAAAATAAAAGCAAAATACTGCGGATGCTGGAAATCTGAAACAAAAACAAGAAATGCTGGATTCACTCAGCAGGTCTGGCAGCATCTGTGGAAAGAGAAGCAGAGTTAACGTTTCGGGTCAGTGACCCTTCTTCGGAACTGACAAATATTAGAAAAGTCACAGATTATAAACAAGTGAGGTGGGGGTTGGGCAAGAGATAACAAAGGAGAAGGTGCAGATTGGACCAGGCCACATAGCTGACCAAAAGGTCATGGAGCAAAGGCAAACAATATGTTAATGGTGTGTTGAAAGACAAAGCATTAGTACAGATTAGGTGTGAATATACTGAATATTGAACATCAGCAAGTGCAAACCTGAAGAAAAACAACCTGAAAAAAACAGTGGGTGAGCAAACTGAACAAACTAAGATGAACTGAAACTGAAACAGTCCAAAGGACTGTCACTGACCTCATCTCCTCTGGAGATCTTCCCTCTACAGCTTCCAACCTCATAGTCCCGCAACCCCGGACAGCCCGCTTCTACCTCCTTCCCAAAATCCACAAACAGGACTGTCCCGGCAGACCCATTGTGTCAGCCTGCTCCTGCCCAACTGAACTTATTTCTTCCTATCTAGACTCTCTCTTTTCTCCGCTGGTCCAGTCTCTTCCCACCTACATCCGTGACTCTTCTGACGCCCTACGTCATTTTGACAATTTCCAGTTTCCTGGTCCCAACCGCCTCCTCTTCACTATGGACGTCCAATCGCTCTACACCTCCATCCCCCACCAGGATGGTTTGAGGGCTCTCCGCTTCTTCCTGGAACAGAGGCCCAACCAGTCCCCATCCACCAACACCCTCCTCCGCCTGGCTGAACTTGTTCTCACATTGAACAACTTCTCCTTCAACTCCATGCATTTCCTTCAAGTAAAAGGTGTCGCTATGGGTACCCGCATGGGTCCTAGTTATGCCTGTCTTTTTGTGGGATATGTCGAGCATTCTTTGTTCCAGTCCTACTCAGGCCCCCTCCCCCAACTCTTTTTCCGGTACATTGATGACTGTATCGGTGCCGTTTCCTGCTCCCGCCCTGAACTAGAAAACTTTATCAACTTTGCTTCCAATTTCCACCCTTCTCTCACCTTTACATGGTCCATCTCTGACACTTCCCTTCCCTTCCTCGACTTCTCTGTCTCCATCTCTGGGGATAGGTTGTCTACCAATATCCATTATAAGCCCACTGACTCCCACAGCTACCTCGACTACACTTCTTCACACCCTACCTCCTGTAAGGACTCCATTCCATTCTCCCAGTTTCTCCGTCTCCGACGCATCTGCTCTGATGATGCTACCTTCCATGACGGTGCTTCTGATATGACCTCCTTTTTCCTCAACCGAGGATTTCCCCCCACTGTGGTTGACAGGGCCCTCAACCGTGTCCGACCCATTCCCCGCACCTCTACCCTCACCCCTTCCCCTCCCTCCCAGAACCGTGACAGGGTTCCCCTTGTCCTCACTTTTCATCCCACCAGCCTCCATATCCAAAGGATCATCCTCCGCCATTTTCGCCACCTCCAGCGTGATGCCACTACCAGTCGCATCTTCCCCTCCCTTCCCCTGTCAGCATTCCGAAGGGATCGTTCCCTCCGCGACACCCTGGTCCACTCCTCCATTACCCCCACCACCTCGTCCCCGTCCCAGGGCACCTTCCCTTGCAATCGCAGGAGGTGTAATACCTGCCCCTTTACCTCCTCTCTCCTCACTATCCCAGGCCCCAAACACTCCTTTCAGGTGAAGCAGCGATTTACTTGTACTTCTTTCAATGTAGTATACTGTATTCGCTGCTCACAGTGTGGTCTCCTCTACATTGGGGAGACCAAGCGCAGACTGGGTGACCGCTTTGCGGAACATCTCCGCTCAGTCCGCAAGCAGGACCCTGAGCTTCCGGTTGCTTGCCATTTCAACACTCCCCCCTGCTCTCATGCTCACATCTCTGTCCTGGGATTGCTGCAGTGTTCCAGTGAACATCAACGCAAGCTCGAGGAACAGCATCTCATCTACCGATTAGGCACATTACAGCCTGCCGGTCTGAACATTGAGTTCAATAATTTCAGAGCATGACAGCCCCCCACTTTACTTTCATTTTTAGTTATTTTTTCTTCCCTTTTTTTTTGGCATTCCTTTTTACATTTTTTACAATCTTTTTTTGTATTTATTTCAGTTCATCTTAGTTTGTTCAGTTTGCTCACCCACTGTTTTTTTCAGGTTGTTTTTCTTCAGGTTTGCACTTGCTGATGTTCAATATTCAGTATATTCACACCTAATCTGTACTAATGCTTTGTCTTTCAACACACCATTAACATATTGTTTGCCTTTGCTCCATGACCTTTTGGTCAGCTATGTGGCCTGGTCCAATCTGCACCTTCTCCTTTGTTATCTCTTGCCCAACCCCCACCTCACTTGTTTATAATCTGTGACTTTTCTAATATTTGTCAGTTCCGAAGAAGGGTCACTGACCCGAAACGTTAACTCTGCTTCTCTTTCCACAGATGCTGCCAGACCTGCTGAGTGAATCCAGCATTTCTTGTTTTTGTTTCAGATTTCCAGCATCCGCAGTATTTTGCTTTTATTTTAGTGTTTAATTCACTGCCACTTCTCTTCCAGGAATGCCTACCTTGAAGAAGTTCTGCTCTTCTCTCCGACGGGATTTTCGTTTGTCTCTTTTACCTTGTTCACCTTCATTGCTTTCTATTTCCCTCCTGGTGTTTGATAAGGTATCTACCAAAACCCGTTTTCACAGCCACATCTCCTTCCTCAGTGACTGTCTCCGGCTCCGACTGATTCCACGTGGATTCCAACTGCAGTTTCACCCATCATGCTTTGAAACCACCCAGGATCACAGGTATCTCCGAGAAATACAACGTTCCTCGGACTGCTACTCTCGCCGCATCCTGAGATCCACACTCAGTGCTATGCGCCGCCATATGCACACACTGGACCTCTCTCTCCAGCAGCACCGTCTCACCTTATCTCAAATTTGTTCTACTCCGCAGTTTCATCTCATCTTACGTCTCATCCGACGCATTAACAAAAAACTTTTTTTCTTCCTTTCAGGTGTTAAGGAACGCAAGCTCCAGCAGCTGATGGGGACTAATGCCCCTCCAGATCCTCCTTCCGCTTCACTTCCCTCTGACCCCACCCCTTCTGATCTGACCCCTTGCCGTGTATTCACTATACCCTCTGACCTCCCCCTCTCTGATGCTGAGCGTTCTGTACTCAGCAAAGGTCTCAGTTTTATCCCCTTACGCCCCCACCTCAATGAATTTCGCGCTCGGCATGACGTTGAGCTCTTCTTCCGTCGCCTCCGCCTCCGGGCTCACTTCTTCGACCAGGAGTCCTCCCCCCGACCAGCAGACCCATTCACCCGCCTCCAGCATTCTCCCTCTACCTGGACCCCTCACCCTGGCCTCTTACCCGCTCTTGATCTCTTCATTGAAAACTGTCGGCGAGACATTGGTCGTCTCAATTTCTCTGCCCCCCTCACTCACTCTAACCTGTCCCCCTCTGAACTTGAGGCACTCCGTTCTCTCAGGTCTAACCCCGACATGGTCATCAAACCTGCAGACAAGGGTGGTGCTGTTGTTGTATGGCGTACCGACCTCTACCTTGCAGAAGCTCAACGCCAACTCACAGACACCTCTTCCTACCTCCCTCTGGACCATGACCCCACCACCGAACATCAAGCCACCGTCCAAAGGACTGTCACTGACCTCATCTCCTCTGGAGATCTTCCCTCTACAGCTTCCAACCTCATAGTCCCGCAACCCCGGACAGCCCGCTTCTACCTCCTTCCCAAAATCCACAAACAGGACTGTCCCGGCAGACCCATTGTGTCAGCCTGCTCCTGCCCAACTGAACTTATTTCTTCCTATCTAGACTCTCTCTTTTCTCCGCTGGTCCAGTCTCTTCCCACCTACATCCGTGACTCTTCTGACGCCCTACGTCATTTTGACAATTTCCAGTTTCCTGGTCCCAACCGCCTCCTCTTCACTATGGACGTCCAATCGCTCTACACCTCCATCCCCCACCAGGATGGTTTGAGGGCTCTCCGCTTCTTCCTGGAACAGAGGCCCAACCAGTCCCCATCCACCAACACCCTCCTCCGCCTGGCTGAACTTGTTCTCACATTGAACAACTTCTCCTTCAACTCCATGCATTTCCTTCAAGTAAAAGGTGTCGCTATGGGTACCCGCATGGGTCCTAGTTATGCCTGTCTTTTTGTGGGATATGTCGAGCATTCTTTGTTCCAGTCCTACTCAGGCCCCCTCCCCCAACTCTTTTTCCGGTACATTGATGACTGTATCGGTGCCGTTTCCTGCTCCCGCCCTGAACTAGAAAACTTTATCAACTTTGCTTCCAATTTCCACCCTTCTCTCACCTTTACATGGTCCATCTCTGACACTTCCCTTCCCTTCCTCGACTTCTCTGTCTCCATCTCTGGGGATAGGTTGTCTACCAATATCCATTATAAGCCCACTGACTCCCACAGCTACCTCGACTACACTTCTTCACACCCTACCTCCTGTAAGGACTCCATTCCATTCTCCCAGTTTCTCCGTCTCCGACGCATCTGCTCTGATGATGCTACCTTCCATGACGGTGCTTCTGATATGACCTCCTTTTTCCTCAACCGAGGATTTCCCCCCACTGTGGTTGACAGGGCCCTCAACCGTGTCCGACCCATTCCCCGCACCTCTACCCTCACCCCTTCCCCTCCCTCCCAGAACCGTGACAGGGTTCCCCTTGTCCTCACTTTTCATCCCACCAGCCTCCATATCCAAAGGATCATCCTCCGCCATTTTCGCCACCTCCAGCGTGATGCCACTACCAGTCGCATCTTCCCCTCCCTTCCCCTGTCAGCATTCCGAAGGGATCGTTCCCTCCGCGACACCCTGGTCCACTCCTCCATTACCCCCACCACCTCGTCCCCGTCCCAGGGCACCTTCCCTTGCAATCGCAGGAGGTGTAATACCTGCCCCTTTACCTCCTCTCTCCTCACTATCCCAGGCCCCAAACACTCCTTTCAGGTGAAGCAGCGATTTACTTGTACTTCTTTCAATGTAGTATACTGTATTCGCTGCTCACAGTGTGGTCTCCTCTACATTGGGGAGACCAAGCGCAGACTGGGTGACCGCTTTGCGGAACATCTCCGCTCAGTCCGCAAGCAGGACCCTGAGCTTCCGGTTGCTTGCCATTTCAACACTCCCCCCTGCTCTCATGCTCACATCTCTGTCCTGGGATTGCTGCAGTGTTCCAGTGAACATCAACGCAAGCTCGAGGAACAGCATCTCATCTACCGATTAGGCACATTACAGCCTGCCGGTCTGAACATTGAGTTCAATAATTTCAGAGCATGACAGCCCCCCACTTTACTTTCATTTTTAGTTATTTTTTCTTCCCTTTTTTTTTGGCATTCCTTTTTACATTTTTTACAATCTTTTTTTGTATTTATTTCAGTTCATCTTAGTTTGTTCAGTTTGCTCACCCACTGTTTTTTTCAGGTTGTTTTTCTTCAGGTTTGCACTTGCTGATGTTCAATATTCAGTATATTCACACCTAATCTGTACTAATGCTTTGTCTTTCAACACACCATTAACATATTGTTTGCCTTTGCTCCATGACCTTTTGGTCAGCTATGTGGCCTGGTCCAATCTGCACCTTCTCCTTTGTTATCTCTTGCCCAACCCCCACCTCACTTGTTTATAATCTGTGACTTTTCTAATATTTGTCAGTTCCGAAGAAGGGTCACTGACCCGAAACGTTAACTCTGCTTCTCTTTCCACAGATGCTGCCAGACCTGCTGAGTGAATCCAGCATTTCTTGTTTTTGTCCCACTTCAATTATATTATTTTAGGAAAGAAGATAAATATAGAATTTCTAAATGAGATATGAGTGGGGTTGGGTGGGGGGGGGTGGTGGGCGGCACAGTAGCGCAGTGGTTAGCACCGCAGCCTCACAGCTGCAGCGACCCGGGTTCGGTTCTGGGTACTGCCTGTGCGGAGTTTGCAGGTTCTTCCTGTGACCGCATGGGTTTCCGCCGGGTGCTCCGGCGGAAGACTTGCAGGTTAATAGGTAAATTGACCATTGTAAATTGCCCCTAGTGTAGGTAGGTGGTAGGAGAATGGTGGGGATGTGGTAGGGAATATGGGACTAATGTAGGATTAGTATAAATGGGTGGTTGTTGGTCGGCACAGACTCGGTGGGCCGAAGGGCCTGTTTCAGTGCTGTATCTCTCTATGACTCTAAAATATCAAGGTCCATCTAGATTACCTTCTACCATCCCAGTAGTCAGATGATCTCATGATATTGGAGTTGTTGATTAATCATTGCAATCAGTCTCTATAATTAGTCTGCAACTGATCCAGAAATAGGGTGAGGAAAGTCAGAGTGGTGGAGAGTTTTGGGAACCATAGGTCTAAATTCATCTTTTTCCTCTTAAGCTTACTACATTTACCATGTCATGTCTCACATTATTCATATACTGTACCCCAAAATGCTATTTTCTGAAATAAATCTATTTAATGAAGAGGAATGCTTGCACCAGACAAGGACTACATCCACTCTGTTCCTCTTCCAACTCCATATATGAGCAGAAGTGTACTTAACTTGATTTGTCTGAGCAATTCCAGTCTGTGTAGGCTAACATTCATCGGGGAGTCTGTGACAGAGTGATGCCACATGCACATGAGCAAATCGGCTGCTATATCTGCTTACAGAACAACAGTGACTACACTCAATGTACTTGTGATTTATTATCAGGCATTTATCCTAACTTAATATGAAGCGATAAGATCCATTGGTTGGCTTGATATAAGAGCAGAACCTCTAATCGGTGAAGTTCACGCACAATGCTTAACTGCTCATGCTACATTTCTGTAAGCTATTTTCTTGAGGCATTAACACATTTTAAATAAATGGTTTAATGCCTGCGTAAAGCAGCCCACACAGAAATGTAGTATTAGCACATTAAACATTCATATATTAACTTCAATAATTGGAAATTTATCCTACAATCCAACTAGATGACTGTTGTAAAAGCAAAATACTGCGGATGCTGGAAATCTGAAATAAAAACAAGAAATGCTGGAACCACTCAGCAGGTCTGGCAGCATCTGTGAAAAGAGAAGCAGAGTTAACGTTTCGGGTCAGTGACCCTTCTTCGGAACTGACAAATATTAGAAAAGTCACAGGTTATAAGCAAGTGAGGTGGGGGTGGGGCAAGAGATAACAAAGGAGGTCTAGATTGGACCAGGCCACATAGCTGACCAAAAGGTCACGGAGCAAAGGCTTTGTCTTTCAACACTCCATTAACATATTGTTTGCCTTTGCTCCGTGACCTTTTGGTCAGCTATGTGGCCTGGTCCAATCTAGACCTCCTTTGTTATCTCTTGCCCCATCCCCACCTCACTTGCTTATAACCTGTGACTTTTCTAATATTTGTCAGTTCCGAAGAAGGGTCACTGACCCGAAACGCTAGATGACTGTTGTGTTTTCTTACTTGTTTAGTGTTTATTTCACTTTCACTTTCTGTGAATGTTTGAAGTTTTATAATTTAATATATTCAGCAATTAGTTTGCATTTTTTTTACCGTCTTGCAGCCTTTTGATTTCCAACACAGACTGTAGCATAGATGTAAGAATAGGGAATTGGAACAATGGCCTCCTTCTGTGCTGTTCAATTCTATGATTCTGTAAGACTGCATTGATTGCACAGAGAACATAAATACATGACAGTGCAGCTTAGATTCTGGTTCTTTTTTTTTAAGAGATACAGCACTGAAACAGGCCCTTCGGCCCACCGAGTCTGTGCCGACCAACAACCACCCATTTATACTAACCCGACAGTAATCCCATATTCCCTACCACCTACCTACACTAGGGGCAATTTACAATGGCCAATTTAACTATCACCTGCAAGTCTTTGGCTGTGGGAGGAAACCAGAGCACTCGGCGAAAACCCACGCGGTCACAGGGAGAACTTGCAAACTCCGCACAGGCAGTACCCAGAATCGAACCCAGGTCCCTGGAGCTGTGAGGCTGCGGTGCTAACCACTGTGCCACCCCCTATTGTTCTATTGTTCTGTACGTTCTATTGTTGGAATCTAATATAGGCGAGTACCGGTGGAAGAGTCATATAATAATATATCAAATTCCCTTTGCATTTGGAAGCATAAAAATCAGGTTTCCTTCAGAGCTTATCAAATAAAAGATTCTTTGAACTATATTAAAGAATATTATACAGGAAAAGTTTGGAATGTGTTATCAATTGCATTCTCAAAATAAATTGAAAATTTCTCACCTTTTGTAGTTTTTAGATGCAGTACAGAATTGACTTTGTACACTACTGCAAAGGGTTATTAATGTATACTGATATTGTAATGAGATATGTATACTGCAGATCACTATAGGTTGGCAGTCTGTCTTAAAGAACATCTTACTGAGGATGTTTCCACTAAACACTGTTTAGATGGAGTTTTTTAAATCAATTCTGAAGCTTTCCTAATGGTTCAGTGAATAAATGCATCATGTCATGTACTATTGAGCATGCTGAGTTATGTATTCTCCACCAGGAGATGCTGCAATTGACCTCAGTATCTCTTGTCTAGGGGAAAACAAATCTGCCACGGTTTCTGCTCCTGATCGTTCTCCAGTGACAACTGCACCTGTTGGATATCAGATGAGTACAGGATTGGGGTCACTTGTCTCATAGACTGACTGTATCAGTGTCTCACTCAAACATGAAGACGACCACTTGTGTGTATTACTGAACAGTGGTCAGGACATGTCCAACTATACTCAGCAAAGTCATTGAGGGGGCAAAAGGCGTGGGAACTTTGCTTTACATCAATATATTAAAAGCATGCGCTACTTGCTAACAAAGCTTTATTTTCTCTAGCCATGTTATTGCCACAGTCCTTCTGCGATAGATTCCTATGTCCACTAGTGGAGGTGCCTCACTTCTGCATCTCCAGCTCCTCAACCTGTACTGCAAAGAAACTCCAATGCTTCAATCAACTCTACTCAATCCATTTTAAGTTTTGCTATTTAACTATAAATTTAAAATAAACATACCAAACTAATATATAAAAATAGGAATAGAATATATGACTTTAAAATGGGGAACCAAGTCACATGTGTATCCCCAGCCCAATTTTCCCCAATCATCTGTCACCTAACAAATGCAACTGCTTTCGACTCTCCTTGTGCAACACAATTAGCAATCAACTAGATTTTATAATACCTTGATGTTGTTTTCATACTGATTACTTTTTGTTACAGTAAGTTCAAATCAACTTCTTTTCTCCTCCACCTCCATTAAAAAGTGTACCTGTGTAATTTTCAGGTTTACATGAAAATCTTTAAACTTTGTAATTAATTCTATTCAAAATAAATTCAAACTTTAATCTTTTCCTGATCCAGCAGAAGAAATATATTGCTGTATGAAATAAATAAATAAGAGTTTGGAGATTACAAATGAGAAAGGGACTACCACCACTGGCATTTGGGTTTTGAGCATTTTGAAATTTAATAGTAAGGGTTAACGTAATAAGATGTCTAAATTCTGACATTGCAGTTCTGTAGACTGGGAGCCTGTGTTAGCAAACATAGCATTAAAGCTTGTGCCAGCCTGTAAGAGTCACTAATAGAACAATTATGGATTGGAAGACGGTGAATATTTTGACGGCAAAAATCTTTTGCCCAACATAATGAAATGTTAACTAAATATTAATGTCATAATATCTGTTGTCCCAGTCAAAATTGAAAATTGTCAGAAATTTTGACAGTTAAAAATGCAAGGCTGAATTTTATCAGTGTACCACGTTGTGCGGCGGCACCCTGTGGAAGTGGCGGCCTTCTGACACAGAAGTGCCACCGCTGAGCCCACGCTATATTACACACAGGGGTCCACTTAAATGGAGGGGGCAGAGCGGCCACCCCTGATGACATAGAAGGGGCAGCCACCGCGTCCCCAGCAATGGTGTCTGGCGAAGGGCTTCAAGCCCTTCAGTGACATTTAAATTTTTAAAGGTCCCGGTCTCCGGGAAATAAAAATAAAATTTTAATTCAACTTTAAATCCTATCTCCCACCCCGCAATGGGTAATCTGTATATAAATTGCCCTCTCCCCCCAGAAAGAACTTTTATTGATATCCCGAACTTGCTCCCCCGAAATCTGTTCCCTTTGACCATCAACCCCTTCCCACCATCCCCGCAACCAATAATAGGTGTTTTCCCTGCTCCGCCCCCGCACCCCACCCTGATAATTTTATTCCTTCCCCCTCCCCAGCAGTGCGAGTCACGAACGGTTCGCCGTAGAACAGATGTGGGGTGGTCCCCGTCAGCAGTTAAGTTAATTTCAATGTTAATTATCCTCATTTTAATATTTTAATGAGGCTTCACTGCCGCCACTTATATACGGCAGGGCCTTCTCAGTGTCGTGGGTCAAGGCGGGCCGCTCCTACTAGCATTTTACGGGCCTCCCTGCCACAACCCACAGCATCGAGGGGCTGATAAAATTCAGCCCGCAGTCTAGTTGTGGGGAGCACCAGACCATCCTGTCAGTTGACAGGCGGCTTGTGGTGCGACGTTCCACTGGCATTGACTCACTTGTTTGGAGAATAGTTGTATAGTTTTACAAATAATTTGGAATAAACTCTCTGAATGTTTGTAGCAACTGCATATTGGGGTTCAATTTTATGCCTCCCTAAGAAAGGAGACTTCGGCAGTAGCACTAAAGGATGGAATGTTGTAGCTCTTAATGCTATCCCTGACTCTCACTTATGTCCACACCACCTGTGTCTGCCCATCAGCTGTGCATCTACAACTGCTTATCATTTCTTTATTCTTTCAATGCAGTTTTAAAAATTGAGAAGCCTTGATGAAGGAACAAGATCTACCAGAGTTGCAAAGAGTAACACAGGAGACTTATAATGTTGGTTAAGTAGAGAAGAACAAGAAAAGCAGCAGACAGGAAGGCTGTAGGTGCGAAGTCAAAGTGGGATCACCTGTCAACGCCGACAAGTTTTTTCTTGTATCTTGAATGTGAGATGCACAGACAGTTATCCAGTCCTTGGACAGACTTGTCATTCTTGGAGAATTAAGTGCGCTCGAGGGCAAAAGACATGCTTGACACCAAAAGGAAAATCAAGCTTCCTTCAAGCATCTTTATACCACTTACTGCTTTTTCAAAGATTGGGAGACGGTTGATATTACACTGCTGTCATTACACCTCTAAGTGTAGCAAAGTGGAACTTCCACCCAAGGCCTTGTTTCTGGCATGACCCCTATAACAGGCTAGGATTGCTTCAGCATTAGGCCGGAGGCCCGTACCAATACCAGTGTTCCAAGGACACCCAAAGACTTGCCAAGAATACAGGGCAGCTCCTTGCTACTCTGCTGGGCATGAAGCAGGTGTGGCCATGGTCCCTTTAGATCCTGCTTCCTTGATGGTGACCCTTGACAAAAGAACCAAAAAGGAGAAATCTTTTTATGCAATGTGTTGTTTTGATCTGAAATGCACTACTGAAAGGGTGGTGGAAGCAGATTCAAGAGTAACTTTCAAAAGAGAATTGGATATATAGTTGAAAAGGCAAAATTTGCAAAGCTACAGGGAAAGAGCAGGGGAGTGGTACTAATTGGATAGCTCTTTCAAAGAACCAGCACAGGCGCAATGTGCCGATTGACCTCCATCTGTGCTCTAAGATTCTATGATAATGGAATCACAATTGATCCCTTTAAGTGGGGCCGACAATGGCACGTATCCCTGCTTCTTCCTCCAAATCATATTGGTAGCATATCTGGCAGGAATTTTAGTGGAACCTGGGGTCCTTCCTAGACATGCCTCCAGAAATGACGTCAGAACGGAAGGCATAGACCAAAGAAGAATCTTTGTCTTCCACTAGAACCTGCCATGCAACCAAAGAAGGGGAGACAACCCAACTTAAACAGATTCTACACCAGTTTCGAACCCCTCTGTTCCCTGGATGCCTGACCCCCATCCCATAAAGGAGTAGAAGTTCTACCTTAGAATCACCCACTAAATTTCAGCAGCACAACCTCATTAGTCACAAGTGCAAGATAGAGAATTTGGAGCTGTGGTTTTATAGCTCTAATTCTTCTTATCGCCCTCTCTGACCCTCACTTAGGAGCGCTGAGAGACTGAAATTGCCCAAAGACTCCTCAGTGTATTTGCAGCATTTACATTATGTATACTGAAATTGTGTGGAATCCTTTTGAAAATGTAAATTTAAAATTGTTGCCACCTGAGCCTTTAGGGAGCAACACTGCTGGAATGATGTTTTGACTGTTGGAATATTCAGCTTTGTTAGTATATTAGCTCATATATCAGGTTATGAAACATACAAGTCCCAAGTTTGTATACAGAGGTCATATCTCAACAGTGTCAGAATGAGTCAGCAACAAAACATTTGATAGTGCCACAGTGCAAATTCACTCTGCACAATTCCTGTTTTCCGTCACTTCTCAAACATGATGTAAAATAATAAAATCCAACAGAAGCACCATTATACCCTCAATCTGTGCCATTGTCCAAAATGTCTTCAAAGACATTTTGCCAATTCCTGGATTACAGCGCAATCTTTCTGTCCATTTCCTGGATTACAGTGCAGTCTTTCTATCCCTGGGTTACAGACCAGTGTCTCTGCCAGTCCCTGGACTACAAACCAGGCCCTGTGTCATCCCTGGATTATAGACCAGTGCTCAATATTAATTTTCATATATTTATTTCAATAACTTTATGACATAAATAAGCCCTCAACTCACTATTACTTACATTATTTAACTATGAATTACTATTGACATTTGGGACCAACATCAACAGTCCTTTAGAAATGTGCTTATTGCATTTCACATGCCTACTTTTAAGAATGCTGTTTGAGTTGCCTGCTTTTCTGGGACTGCATCAACCTTAGTGAAGCTGTTTGTCAGCTTGTGGGTTTTCCTGTGTATGTGTATGGATGTTAGGTGAGGGTGGAATCAAACTCAATTTGATACACCCCACTGTTGAACAATGCTGAAATGTATGAAAATTGGCCACTTGGATGCGATACTCAGCATCTTCAAGAGAAAAGGTAAAGAAAATTGGCACAAAAGTGAGAATTTAAAGTATTTTTAAAGCTTCACTGAATGATAAATTAAGTAAGGATGGAGTAGCACCCTTGTTCCTTTGTCTAGCCCTTATTTATTGTGTTTTGTTTTGGGGTGGGTGTAACTCATTTACATTTTCAGGCCTCCATCTTATGCCCCAATTTTTACTTCAGGTGAGCCAATTAAATTGTGCCTCATCTTTTGGCAATCGTACCTCTAGGAAGTGAAGACAGGATGTGATGCCTTTCATAGTCGACTCACCTTCTACCTTCCTTTCCCTGTGGGGAGGTATCTGAATGGCACAGAGCACCTCCCTTGAAAGCTGAATTCAGATCACTTCCTATATAGGGAAACAATTGTACATTCAATAACATTGGGCCTGAGCACTTTGCTAATCCATTTACATTTGTTTAATTAATGAATCATAAATTATTATTCTGCATGGAAAAAGGGGGCTTGTACTAGAAAATGAGTGCAAATGGGACTGGAATAAGAGGCCTTTATATTCACTATGAGTATGGGAAAGAAGAGTGTAATGAGAGAACTTTACAGCCAAATAACCTATGGACTATAGTACCCAGCTAACATTAACTTTTCCTGGCTCAGACATTTCATCGCAGTCCAATACACTAATTTCCATTTAAAGAAATGGAGCTATTCCAAGATGCACTTAAAATCATCCTTGTTAACTCAGCTACGTGTGAAAAATCCAAAATGTCAGGGCTCCATGGGCAGGAAGCATATTCCTCAATTTTATTTGTGAATTATACAGATGTAGGAGTACTTAGTGTTGAAAGTACTCCCCCTAGGCTTTCCTTATCCTTTAATTTCTAGTATATAATGTATTTTCTTTATTATGTTTTTTGCAGACTCAAAGTAGAAATCCATTTCAATCCATCATTGTTGTATTTAAGCAATAAACAGGAATACTGCAAGCACTGTTCACAGCTTTTCAGTATCATCCCTTATGATTACAGAAGTATTGCTTTCTAAAAATTTGCTGAACGCACAACACAACACTTGATTCTTCAGAGAGCAATATTTCTGAATGTAATAAAGATACAAAACTCCAATTTGGTACATTTCTGTTTATGTGCATGCTCTGTTTACACCACCAGTTTTAAAACCAAATCTGAGATGAATGCACTAGATCTTGTTGATATACTGGTGGAAATGACATTGGAGTGATCCATAAATACTGCATAGCAGACAAAAGGTTTAGTGTGTGTGATGAAATGCAGCTTAAGATAAGTGCAATATTCAAAGCTTACATTTATGGGTTTTACAGCAATTACCACAGATTAGTGTGTTCTCACCTGTTAGTTTTATTGTACCAAAAATTTGCAGTTATGTTTAATCCTTTGAGCCAGTCTGCTTGTGCTTTCACTGATGATTACGACTACTCATGCATTGGGACCAGACAAGCTCATTTTCTTTTTATAATGTAAAACCACATTTAAACAAAAGGTGGCATGTGGCACCCATATAGAGAATGGTTAGGGAAATAGGATTCAGATTTGTAAGGTTATTGGTGTCAAGCAGTTGACTGAAGAATGTGAAAACGTATGTTCTGAGCAAGAGTAGGCATTTTTCATTCGGTGAGAAGGATTAAGTCTGAGAGGTAATCCGTAGCTGCAGTTCAAAGTTAAAAAGAAAAGCCACAAATATCGAAAAACAAAATGGTGGAAACTCACAGCTAGTCTCTGAAAGATAAAAGGTAGGTTCGAATTAGATCCTGATGAAGGGTCAACTGAAATATCAACCTGTTTTCTCTTCTGAGGCTTCTCTTTGCTGATGAACTGAGTGTGCATTTCCAGCATTGTCTGATATTTCTTTTATCACTTCACAGCTTTTTGCCATTCTTTGAAGGCACTGCTTTCTGTTTTTTACAACCAAAGTGAATAACCTCACATTTATCCACGCTATTCTGCATCTGCCATGCATTTGCCCACTCACCCAACTTGTCCAAATCACATTGGAGCCTCTTTACATCCTCCTCACACCTCACATCCCCTCCCCGCCCAGCTTTGTGTCATCTGCAAACTTGGAAATGTTACATTTAGTTCCCTCACCCAAGTCATTAATATATATTGTGAATAGCTGGGGCCCAAGCACTGATCCCTGCGGTACCCCACTGGTCACTGCCTGCCACCCAGAAAAAGACCCATTTATTCCTACTCTGTTTCCTGTCTGTGCCTTTTGTTCAAAACAACCACCTTCCCCCCTCCCCCCCACCTTATTGCACCAGATATATCTTTGACATTTGTTTAAATGAATTGTCAAATAAATTGTAGGTATTTCTTAACAGGAGAGTATTCCAGAGCAGCTCTAATACAGTGTGACAGGAGGGAGGCTGCAAATTCAGAGCAGCCAGGAAACCTCACTCTGATCTCAGAGTGCAAACTAATGCAGCCACTCTGTGACACACGGGGAGCTTCCCCACAGTTAATGGAGCAGTGCAACAGAAAGGGAGACCTTAATCAACGGTCTCCAAGTAAGTATTAAAACAGACCTTTTAAAAAAAAATCAAAGCAATCTATTGGTAAAATTATTATTTCCTTATATAGAATGGAGGAATAGAATAACAGAAGAACTGTGTGCCATTCGCTTTCTTTAATATATTTGTGATGCTCTTTGGGCCATTGTGTTATAACATTTGAAATTGACAGTGGAAGAAGTAGTTTGCTGGACACTTTTCAGGAGAGAGACTGCACCCTAAAAGTGTCCTTTCTGTTGTCACTGGCAGATTGAGTATGTGGTTGGGCTGGAAGATGGAATAACTCAGCCAGGTTTCCAGTCCTGATCAGAGTCCGATGTTGGGAAGTGGCCATATTCGAGTATTGGGTTGAGGATAAAATCCACAGGTCAGTGGCTCCCTGACACTGTATAGGTCTACACATGAAAAATGGGGCACATTCAGCCTTTGTTGACATCAGTTTAGCCTGGAAAGAGTTTGCCAATTGGTACACACGTTATACAGATCATATCAAGCAATTATCACCTAACAGCAGCTGGAGGTCTGCCCTTGCTGAAGGAAATAGTGCAGGATTCTTGGATGAGAATCTATGACTGCAGTTCCTGACATGACCACATGCTTTGCTTAGAATTGATGAAATTAATCACAATATTTGTATATTGTGCGATTTTTTTTTTCAAGTTATTAGCTCTTCTAGGATATTGTTCATGCACAGTCCAGGATGTGGAGCAGTGTTACTGATTTAAGCTCAGTCTCACCCTAAAGCCCCAGATGGACACTTATCCCCCACTTTTGCCACTTTTTGACCTCCTTTCACTATTGTTTAAGTGGGGGATGGCGATTTCAGCCAAGATTAGGGCTAATGGGATTGGAGCTAATGTATTAGCATGGATTGAGGATTGGATAACGGACGAAAAACAGAAAGGAGGAGTAAATGTATCATTTCTGGGATGGGGGTGGTGGTGTACTAATGGAGTGCCACAAGGATCCATGCTTGCACCTCAGCTATTTATAATCTACATCAATGGCTTCCATGAGGAGACTGTTAGATATTCAGGTTTGCTGATGATACAAAGCTAGGTGGGAAAGTAAGCTGTGAGGACAACGCAAAGAAGCTGCTAATGTAGACAGGTTAAGTGATTGGGAATGAAGATGGCAAATGGAATATGATGTGGAAAATGTGAAATTACCCATGTTGGTAGGACAAATAGAAAAGCAGAATATTTTTTAAAAGGTGAGACTAGTAAATGCTGGCATTCAAAGGTATTTGGGTGTCCTTGTATACAAATCACAGAGAGTTAACATGCAGGTACAGCAAGAAATTAGGAAGGGAAAATAGTATATTAACCTTTATTGTAATGGGGTTACAGTATAAGGGAAAGGAAGTCTTGCTGTAATTATATAGGGCGTTGGTGAGACCGCACCTGGGCTACTGGGTGCAGTTTTGGTCTCATAGAAACATAGAAAATAGGAGCAGAAGTAGGCCATTCAGTCCTTCGGCCCTGTTCCGCCATTCAAAAAAGATCATGGCTGATCGTCTAATTCAGTACCCTGTTCCTACTTTCTCCCCATATCCCTTGATCCCTTTGGCATTAAGAAATATATCTATCTCCTTGAATATATTTAATGACTTGGCCTCCACTGCCTTCTGTGGTAGAGAATTCCACAGATTCACCACCCTCTGAGTGAAGAAATTTCTCCTTTTCTCACTTCTAGATGGTATACCATGTATCCTGAGACTGTGACTTCTGGTGCTGGACTCCCCAGCCATCAGGAACATCCTCCCTGCATCTAGCCTGTCTAGTCCTGTTAGAATTTATAGGTTTCTATGAGATCCCCTCTCATTCTTCTAAACTCTAGTGAATATAGGCCTAGTCGACACAATCTCACCTCATACGTCAATCCTGCCATCCCAGGAATCAGCTTAGTAAATCTTCTTTGCACTCCCTCCATGGCAAGAACATCCTTCCTCAGATAAGGAGACCAAAACTGCACACAGTACTCCAGATGTGGTCTCACCAAGGCCCTGTACAACTGCAGTAAGACATCCTTGCTCCTGTACTCAAATCTTCTTGCGATGAAGGCCAACATACCATTCGCTTTCCTAATTGCTTGCTGCACCTGAATGCTTGCTTTCAGCGACTGGTGTACAAGGACATCCAGGTCTTGTTGCACCTTCCCCTTTCCCAATCTATCACTATTCAGATAATCTGCCTTTCTGTTTTTACAACCAAAGTGAATAACCTGACATTTATTCACGCTATACTGCATTTGCCATTCATTTTCCCACTCATCCAACTTGTCCAAATCACATTGGAGCCTCTTTGCATCCTCCTCACAGCTCGCATTCCCCCCCAGCTTTGTGTCGTCTGCAAACTTGGAAATGTTACATTTAGTTCCCTCACCCAAGTACTAATATATATTGTGAATCGCTGGGGCCCAAGCACTGATCCCTGCAGTACCCCACTAGTCACCGCCTGCCACCCAGAAAAAGACCCGTTTAATCCTACTCTCTGTTTCCTGTCTGTCAACCAATTCTCAATCCATGCCAGTATATTACCCACAGTCCCATCCGCTTTAATTTTGCACACTAACCTCTTATGTGGGACCTTATCAAAAGCCTTCTGAAAGTCCAAATACACCACATCCATTGGTTCTCCCTTATCTATACTAGTTACATCCTCAAAAAAATTCCAGTAGATTTGTTAAGCATGATTTCCCTTTTGTAAACCCATGCTGACTTTGTTCAATCCCGTTTATGCTTCGCAGGTGTTCTGCTATCACATCCTTTATAATAGACTCTAGCATTTCCCCACTACTGATGTAAGGCTGACTGGTCTGTAATTCCCTGTTTTTTCTCTCCCTCCTTTTTTAAATAGTGGGGTTACATTTGCCACCCTCCAATCTGTAGGTACTGCTCCAGAGTCTATAGAATTTTGGAAGATGACCACCAATGCATCCACTATTTCCAGAGCCACTTCCTTTAGTACTCTGGGATGTAGATTATCAGGCCCTGGGGATTTGTCAGCCTTTAACTCCATTAATTTCCCTAGCACCACTTTTGTTACTAATACTGATTTCCTTCAGTTCCCCCCTCTCATTAAACCCTTGGTTCCCTAACATTTCTGGGAGGTTATTTGTGTCCTCCTTTGTGAAAACAGAACCAAAGTATGTGTTTAATTGTTCTGCCATTTCTTTGTTCCCCATTATAATTTCCCCCGTTTCTGACTGTAAGAGACCTACATTTACCTAAAAAAGGATATATTTGCCTTAGAGGGGGGGTGCAACAAAAGTTCACTAGATTGATACCTCGGATGAGAGGGCTGTATTACGAGGAGCAATTGAGTAGAATGGGCCCATATTCTTTGGAGTTTAGAAGAATGAGAGGCGATCTTATTGTAACATATAAAATTCTTGCAGGGCTTAACACTATAGATGCTGAGAGGCTGTTTCCCCTGGCTGGAGAGTCTAGAACTCGGGGTCCCAGTCTCAGAATAAGGGCTTGGCCATTTGTGTCTCAGATGAGGGAAATCTGTTCACTCAGAGGGTTGTGAATCTTTGGAGATCTCTACCCCAGAAGGCTGCAGATGCTCAGTTGTTGAGTATATTCAAGACTGAGATTGATAGGTTTTTGGGCACTAAGGGAATCAAAGGATATGGGAAGAGGGTGGGAAAGTGGGGTTGAGGTAGAAGTTCAGGCATTGTATGGCAGAGCAGGCTCGATGGGCCTAAAGCCTACTCCTCCTGTTTCTTATATTCTAATGTTGTGTTCACCCCATGCAGGAATTGCTGTCATGATTTACAGTAATGTGCTTTGTTAGCATAACCTGACTGGCAGCTATCCTGGTTTATGTTTCCCACTAGTCCTGCAATCTATTCTTTGGAAACAAAAAATAATCCTATTTGTTCCAGTTATTCATTTTGATAAAAAAAATAGTTTAAAACACTCAAGTTCTAATTTTAAAAGTGAATCAGAAAGGAGATAGATAACATGGAACATTTTTAAACAATTGCCATTAATCTATCCTTGAATAACTTCATTAACAATTTGCAATTTTGAGGCATGGTGGGGATATTTGGACAGGCATAAAAGCTGCAGAACTAGACTGGTGCTGCTGACAGCATTGCAGAGATTATGCAGGAAAACAAGGGCAGCAGAGTGTCCTTTGATCATCATCTGCCACAGACTGCAAAGGATATTGGCTAAAAGAACCATTACCTAGAGTTTAGTACTGCAAGGACTTGGTTATACTAAAGAATTTATAGTAAAAAAATATAAAAATTAGTGATATAGCTTATTAGATGTAATAATACATTAATAAAATGTAGATTTTTATGAGATTTTCTTTTTAAAATTCTATTTCTCAGTGCCATCTAATCAACAAGAGAGGTTCTAAAGTGTTATCAGAGGTTAGAAGAGGATGCCTTATGGGCCACAGGGTCCCTCTGATAATGAACGCAAGATATATTGAACTACCTCAGTGCTTTTACTTTTAAGAAAGGTTCAAACTAACTTTCACTTGTGTTTTCTTATTCACATCCAACTTAAAAAAGATACTTAGAGTTTCCTTGATGGCTGAGTTGGGAATTGCATTGCCTAATGTGGAATGATGCCACACAGATCAGGAAGCACCCTCGTTTTTACTGAGTTAGCTGAGCTCACCCCGCTGCTGCAAGTGGTCCTGGTGCCTCTGACATAGGGGGAAAAATCAATTGCAGGTCCTGATTGCACATCAGTGATGCCTGAGAGAATGTGGGTGTCATTTTAACTTTGGGCAGTGGTGTAATAGGGCAATATCAAATTGCCCGATTTTGCTTTATGGTCAAGTCATGGAGGGGAATATTGGGCAGGTGTCTAATGTGCAGCCAATTCAATATCACCCAAATTAAAGTTACTCCCGTGTGAACGTTGGGTGAGGAGAGAGTCAAATTTAGCTATGATGGCTGCCACAGTTGAATGGCTTGCATACACACACACTACGGATTTACACATGAAGAATGGCACTTGGGGGAGATACCAGAGGTTAGGTGACAGCCATTGAAAGATAAACCAGCAAGAGTCATCACCATCGGGGGAGGGGGAGTAATTGGAAGAAATTGACTATTTTAAAACACAATGGCCTTTCTTTGGCACTGAAGAAGATCAGTGCGTCACCTGTGGTATTGTGATGTGCTCTGATGTAATTTATACCACGTGTGTTGGAAACGAAGTTTGCCAAACATTTCCGCAAGAAGACAATGCCCTTTCAAAATATCTTCTGACTTTATTAGTACACAAAGATCTATTCAAATAGCATCTGCAGAATTTTATTGCAAGGTGAGCCATATCTTGTCTTTTCTGCAATTGACAGAAACGGTGATAGTCATTGCCTTCTCTGCAGACATTTCTCACAGGGATTCATCACAATGCTGTTCTTTCTCTCAGGCACTCACTGCGATTCTGACATTTCTTACTGAGACTTGCCATTGTTTTTTATTTCAGGAATTTGGTTCCAGCCTCATTATTGCTGGATTTACTAAGACTGTCTTGTGTTAGTGCGGCTTTGTTCTGACAGTTTTGTTTGCTACTGCTAGAGTTGATGTCAGTATTCTCAAAACTGCCACAGATTTACCACATTGCAAAAGTTATCATTCTCTGGAAAATACAAAGAGAGTGAGGGCAGATGCCATGATCTCTAATAACACGTGCAAGATTGGTTAACGTCAAACACGGTAATACTGCTGAAACATATCCTGCCAAGAGGCTTGTTATATCAGAGTATATTCTGGGAAGTCTAGTGTAATTAATATGTATAATACATACACCAAGATTAAACAAATACAGCCTACTTTTAATGCAAAGTCACTTCACTCAAAAATATTTTAGCACTAAATTCCTACTCTGCCATGATATTTGCATGAATTACAAATTGTTAAATGTTTTAGTGAGTAAAGCTACTTTGAACTCTCAGAAGTGGACTGTGTAAAACTAGATAAATTATATGGATAAACATAATGAACATATTATGTATTCTCCCTCATTCCCTTCCCTTTTCTGAAATGGTGCAGTTAACCGTCAAGTTTGCACATGACCATTTGGATAAGAAGCTGGAGGCTGTTTTACATGAGTGCTGTATGAGGAGTATCTCCGCCAACCTTAATCCTGCCCTTCCCTGTGCACTTTCCAGTAGGAATCGCTGAATAGTGTTCAGAGTGTGGGCCATGACTGCTATTTCCTTTTCCCTTGCATAGGCCAATTACAGTCTGCCAACATGGTTAAAATTAGCTGAGTTAGCACGGATGTGAGATCCAACCTGCGTCTTTCTTGGCCTGTAAGGCTCATTTCAGCACTTGTAGTCGCTCTACCAACTGAGCCACTGGGGCAACTAATAACTTATCTTGTATTTAATTCACTTGCTGTGCTCTTCATTATTTTTCCAGATGAAGGCCTCTGTAACCAGGAGAATGCAAAAGCAATCCAGGGAAACATAATCAATTTTCTAGTCGCAAAGTCTCAAGGTTTTACTCGGGCCTAAACAAGACAGCTGGGCTTCGAAATTACCCAGATGAGGAGTTGCAGTTTTTAATTTTACTTCTGACTAGGACCTCAAACCTCTGGAACTCCTTGCCTACCTCAATGTTACGATACAATCAACAGGAATTCAAAATCAAACTTGACACCACTTAACCAGTACCTCCTGATTTATTTTGTCTTCCCTCTTTCCATTTTCAACATTAATTGGTGATATTCTTGATATTACATGTTTTGGAAAGTAACACTAAAGTATTGAATATTTTTAATAAGATCTTTCTGCATATACATCGGAATGTGAGTGGATATTCAAAGCTGCTACTTTTCAGTGTGTCAACTGGATTACTGAACTAACAGCATAAAACAAAGGAAATAACTGCTACTTCTAATGAGGCTATGGGGAAAGAGTTAGGAAATGGGATTATACCAGATAGTTGCAGTTGAATAGACAACACTACCACAGACACAATAGTCTGAATGGCTCCTGTGTCGAAATTTCGATGATTATGAAATGTTCAACTTTCTGAAAATGTGTGTCGATAAAATATGTCATGTAGATCAACATCTCTGAAATAGGGTACATAGATACACAAACATAAAATAAACAGGTTATAAACTGCATTACAAAAACGGCTGAGAGAAATTTAATAAGAATGCATCAACAGTAGTACAGGAACAGTACCATTTGTAAAATTTATCCCACTTTTCCCTATGAAAGTGATAATCTTTATGTAACTAGTGGTTCTTCGTGACAATGTACTGTCATGTGTCAGGTACACGCACAATACACTGACTTGCAAAGTCGACAATGGCATATATCAAGAAGCAAAAGAAAAATGTAACTGAAGTGAAATTAAAACTCCTTAGCAAGCATCACTTTAAGAGCAGATATGTGGGAATTACAGTATTCTCAAGGCATAATCTCATCTCAGGACTCAGACAGTAATCGGAAACTGCTGCTAATTATATTGTCTAGACCCCACAATTAGATTATTGCTTTGTAATCTGTCCTGTGTAAACATTATTCTCTATTTGTTCTAATGTTCAGAAATAAAACATGCACTATTATGCAAAAATTTATTATTTATACTAGTAAGAAAAAACCCAGCAAATTAATAATTTAACACAGTACCTCTGTTAGTTCAGCAGATGACAGTGAACTTTGATCTGGAACCACAGGAATTACTGCAGTATTACAAAATGTGTTCTTCTGGGTGGGTTGGCACTGTTTAATTTCTAGAAAAATTATAATATTTTACCTGCAGTTAGCTACATCTTCTTGTGGTTTCTTTCCTGTCATGTTTTTGTGTTCTCAAAAGATGCCTGCCCACCAAAATATTAATACAACAGTTTGCAATTGGAGAGAAAACAATGATCTTATCTGGTGAAGACAAATTTTTTATAATCTGCATCTTAATAATTAGTGCCTTCAAACCAGGAGTCTTTTGTATTTGCATTCTTAATATATAATGGATTCTTCCTGTTTGTGAATTTGCTGCGTTTTTGGTAGCATTACAAATCCAAGTGGCTTTTTTAAGTAAGGTATTGTAGATGGTTTGTACCAAATTATTTTGCAATATCTGTTGTAATGCCAACATGAACCTTAAGATGCAGCAAAAATAAAATTGCCCTACATTTACACTAATGTAATTTTACTCCAAATAATTTGGATTTATATTGTAAGATGTCATAATTAGAGGATAATTGGGTTACGCTGGTAGATCTTTGCATCCAGCAATATTAAAAAGCAACATAAATGGAGTTTATTTAATGGTGCACTGAACCCTTCCATTATAAAAGTACACATCTTGTATTAATGAGCCTTTTATCTTCCTTTTGCAGTTTTCTTTCTCTCCTTTCCTGAATGTGTTGACTCCTCACTGGTTCATAGTTCCACAGGTAATGGACACCCAGGGCTGGATTTTACATTGGGTAGACAGGAGCTGGCCACTGACGTAAAAGTTGGTGCCGAAACCGTTTCCGCCAGCCTGGGGATCCGTCCCTCATTTTACAGATCCCCAGGCTTTAATTGTTCCGAGGCGGGACTTCCACCTGCTTGAGGGAGGAAGTCCCACCTCATTGAGCTGCCGGCCAATCATCGGGCCAATGGCTCTTAGTCCCAGCAGCGCCATTGGGAGTGGTGGCCACTGTTGGGACTGCAGCCCAGCCGAGAACATGGAGCCAGGACTGCAGGTAAGTTTGGTTTGCCTCGCCGGGGATAATTGGTCAGGCCCCGGCGAGGCAAGGGTGCTCGGGTGGGTATGGGGGCGCCTTGGGTCCTGGGGGTGGTTGAGGAAGCGGGGGCGGCCATCAATTGGGCACCCTGTGCCCATTTGTCAGGGCTCACCCCCAGGGCGCTGAGAGGCCACCAGCTTTCACTGAGCGGCCTTTCCTGGCTCAAGGACACCTGCTTACCCATGGGTAAAATCCCCGTGGAGGCGGGCGAAGGCCCTTAAGTGGCTGTTAATTGGCAACTTAAGGGCCTTGATTGGCCTGGTGCAGGCGGCCCGTTTTCCACTCCCCCACCCTAAATAAAGTGGAGTGGAGGTGGGAGCGGGTCGGGAAGGCCTCCCGGAGCCTCCCGCTCCATTTTATGCTACCACCCCCCTCCCACCACCATCCGGCTCGCTGGGGTGGCGTAAAATTCCGGCCCCTGTTTCAGATTACCATTCTTTATTGTAAATTTACACAGTGAGTGTTTGGGAAACATCACAGCAGATCCTTCCCTTCCCTGAGATCCGCACATTTGCACTTCCACTAGAGGTCACTGGATAGTAAGAAGGAGCAGGAACCTAGGCTAATTTTCTTCTCTCAAAACTAGAGGACAGATTGTAATGTTCTTACTGTCTCCCCAACTAATACTAGCTAATCCAGCACAATCCATGGCCTGAATCTGGGACCTTTCTAGTTGGTATGTCTCAAATACACAGTGCCTTAACTAGAACCTGCTTAGTAACCAGACTTTTTTGTACCATTTAGTGTTAACTTTTAAAATAGGCCAAAGCAGTGAGGAGTTGCTTTATGTGAATGTGAAATTTGGAAGCAAAGTGACATATCTGACAGACTCATTTCTGAAGTCCTATCTAAACTGAATGTATGTAGCAGTGCACATTGTTGGCTTGTGCTTGTTAGGAATCAGAGATCTTGTGTAAAGCCTGGCTACCCGACCCAAACCCACATGTGTCGGGTTCGGGTTGGGTTGGGTCCATATTCCACGTCCAGCATTCAGGCTCGGGTCGGCTCGGGCTGGACAGTGCTGCTGCCAGGAAGTCACGGGATCAGGCTTACCCATGATTCCCCACAACACCATCTGCAGGAATAGCCTGCTGTCAGAACAGATGAACGATATTCATGTCGGGTCGGGTTGGGCGCAAAAAAAATTAAAGGACTACGGGCCCTGGTCGGGTTCTGGTTCGGGTTGGCTGTGGTCGGGTCGGGCCCAGGTCAGTTTTCAGTTTTATACCTGAGCAGGCCTTTAATCTAGTGGTGAAGAGGTTCTGCCATATGCTGCTTAAAGAGGATGGGGAGGTATTGGCGTGGTAGTAATGTTACTGCATTAGTAATCCAGAGGCTGGGGACATGGGTTTGAATCCCACCACGGCAGATGGTGAAATTTGAATTCAATTAATAACTCAAAAGCTAGTCTAATGGCGGCCATGAAACCATTGTCAGTTGTTGTAAAAACCCATGTGATTCAGGAAAGCTACCATCCTTACCTGGTCTGGCCTACATGTGACTCCAGACCCACAGCAATGTGGTTGACTCTTAAATGCCCTCTGAAATGGCCTAGCAAGCCATTCAGTTGTATCAAACCAAGGGCAATTAGGGATGGGCAATAAATGCTGGCCTAGCCAGCGATGCCCACAGCCCATGAATTAATAAATAAAAAAAATAGCAGGGACTCTTACAGCAGCATCTGCAGTCATGTTGAAAACCCACACTCAATAATTCCATTGTGTAACACTGCAAAAAGGAACTGTATTATTTCATTCCCTTTTGGAATAAAGTGTTAGACGAATTAATCATAGGCATATTCTTGAGAATTATACCTTTCCTTTAATTATTCTAATATAGTCTTTCAGACTGTGGAACCATTGCTCTTTGCTGGCGCAGAGACTATTTTGTATGTAGAGGTTCAAAAATATATATATATTTCTAAACTGAAAAACACTATAATTTTTATTTGATTAGTTCTATATGAGTTTGCAAATTTCCAGCTTGGTCATAAATGATCATAAGTAAAGGAAGTTGACATTTTAAAAGTGATAGATCGGGTCACAGGACCCAGAGATTCATTTTGCTGAATGAAATGCACAGGTTCTCAAAATGGCTAAATAAAATTCAATTTGGGATCATTATCTGTATTTCTGTAGCTCTGAATTTAAAAATTCTAAATTTGGTTAGCATTTGTAGGAAATGCATTCTCAACACGAATACAATACTATAATTTTAATAAAATCATCTTTGGATTTATATAATAATTTTGCTTCATTCGGATTGTCTACGTGCACTAGTCTGCATTATGTGTCCAGAGATCCTCACATTATTTATTCATAGAGCTGCTTCTTATGTAATGATGAGGTGCTTGCACAGGAGTGAGTGAAGGATGAGAGTCTTTGTTTCTCCTCAGTTAAAACATCTGTCTGTCTCTCCAGTAGAGAAGTGAAGGAGAAAAGGTCATATTGGATGATGTTTGTTCTTATCATTCATGAGTAAGTCTTCATTTCCATAGTACGTTCGTCACTACACTAATGTTAGAGAGAATCCTTCAGGGTCTGTTGTATCCAGTGTTTTTCATCTTCCTGTGTTTGATACACATCAGTATCCGGCCTCTCAGACACTTGCTCAACCCTTTCACTGAATTTTTTTTTAAAAAGGGAGTCATGAAGATTCATCAAGTGCCATCCTGCTATAGGATTGAATTATTGATGAGAAAATCAATTAAATATGAATTAAGTATAATTTTTACTGTAAATGAGGTAAGGAAGGATAGCAGTTGCTATTTCTGTCAGTGGAAGGTTTTGTGCAGTGCTCAGGGGACCTGATCTAATTTTAAAGAACTTCACAAATTTCACAGAAAATGTCAGTGGATGATGAATAAACAAGAATAATTCACAAGTTACTGGAATACTTTACTTAGCTAGAAGTAAATACAGAAAATACTAGAAATACAAAGCATGGCCATTAGCCTCTGAAAGGGACAAGACAGGTTAACATTCTGACTAAAATCTCCATCCAAAACGTTAATCGGTCCTTTTCTTTTTTAGTGCCTACAGACCTCAGACTGGATTTTATGTTCTTTGGCAGCCGCCGTAAAAGATGGTGGCCCGCACGTGCAGGTTTTACTCCGCGGAGCCACCGCGATCTTATACATGGCAGCTCATTAACATGGCTGGGGCAGATCACTCCCCCCCGATAACGTGAAGGGGACGGGCAAGCCGGCAACGGCATCCAAGACCTTAAAGGAAATTTGAATTTTTAAAGGGACTGAAGTGTTAAAATTTAATTTACACATTGCATTACATCTGCATTTCCCTCACCCATATCCCCAAGGAATTCTCGAGTCATTAATAGGCCTTTGCCCCCAAAAGAACTTGGCTGAATTTCACCAGCCCCTCGACACCATGGGTCGTGGCGTGGGGGCCTGTAAAATGCTAGCAGGAGCAGCCCACCATGACGCACGACGTCAAGAAGGCCCCTCCGGATATTAGCGGCGGCGGGGCCTTCATTAAAATATTGAAATTAGCTAAATTAAAATGCAAATGAACTTACCTGCCGCTGCTGGCTGTCCCACACTGATTTTACGGCCAACCGGCCGCAACTCGCGCACCTTTGGAACTCCATTGGCGTTCCAAGGCGAGACACTGGTGGGAAGGGTGGGAGGAATAAAATAATCAGGGCAGGAGGTTAATTTATGTGTTGAGGACTCAGGGGGGGGGGGGGGGGGGTGGGAGAGGGTATGCAATGTTGAAATAAACGTTCATTGAGTTTTTTCATCACACCAGCACCTTTAAATATATAAATCTATCCTGAAGGGCTTGAAGCCCTTTAAAAATGGCGCCTGCGCAGTGGCGTCAGACCTGTTGCTAGGATGCAGTGGCTGCCCCCTCTACGCCATCGGGGGCGGCTTTTCCGCCCTCTCCATTTAAATGAACCCCTGCTCGTAATATCACGGAGCTCAGCGCGCTGATAGAATTCAGCCCTTTGATTCAGATCGCAACCTTTCCCCCCGACCTTTAATAACTTTAACCCGCAACCCCTTCCCACCATCACCCGTCACCAATCCAAAGAGTTTGACCCTGCTCCCCCCTCCCCACCCACACTAAGAAACCTACCTCCTCCCCACTCCCCACAGGTGGTGCGTCTCGTTTCCCCAGACGGGGATTCGAAGACGCAGCGGCACTTCAGGAGGCAACGGGAACGTCATTAATGCAGGTGAGTTCATTTATTTGAATATTCAAATCCGGGTCCCATCGCCAAGCAGCGGGGAGGCTGCCATAAGGCCTCACCACGGCCAGCAAGATCGGGACGGGCCCTGCAGCGTCGAGGTTGGTGGCAAGTCTCATCCGGGGTAATCTTCATGCCCCGCTGCCACAGATTCCGCCGTTGAGGCCCCTATAAAATCCAGCCCCTCATGCCAACATTTTGTTTATTTCAGCCTCCCAGCATTCAGAGTTTCTTTAAATCCCTGCTGAATTTAGTGCCTCTGACCTTAAAGGTCAGCAGTGGCGAGTGAATGTTACATGGAAGAGAAGCGCAGTTACATTTTACTAGGCCCAGTCCACATTTAAATGGAGGGGGCGTAGCGGCCGCCATGTCCCCGGCAACGGCGTCCGGCACCACCGTGCAGGTGCCGGCGCCATTTTTAAAAGGCTCCAAGCCCTTCAGGTAAATTTAAATGTTTAAAGAACTCTAACAAAATTTTTATTTCAAATAAAATATTAAAACATGAAGGCCCTTTCCCAACCCCCACAATGGTGTTTTTATTGTCTGATGTGTTTGGAATGTATTTTAGGGCCAGCACGAACTTGCCCCCCCAGCCTCACCACATTAGGTTTTCAACGCCTTTCCACCTTCCCAACAGCCAGTGATTATTGTTTTTCCCGCTTCCCCCCCCCGTCCCCCTCTCCTCCCCCGCCCTGATGATTTGACTCCTTCCCGCTCACCACCAGTGTCTCGCCTTGGAACTCCGTAAGGCAGGTAAATTCATCTGCATTTTAATTTACCTCATTTTAATATTTTAATGAAGACCCTGCTGCTTGGCGGCGGAGGGGCCGCACCGAAGCCTCGCCGCCATCACTAATATTCGGCGGGCCACTCCCGCAAGCATTTTATGGGCCTCCCCACCACGATCCACAACGCTGAGTGGCTGGTTAAATTCTGCTCCCTGAGTCCATGTAATAAAAGGGTTAAACTAGGGAATAAAAGCAAAAATGAATAAAAGCAAAAATACTGTGGGTGCTGGAAATCCGAAATAAAATGGAGACAGTTGCACAAACTTTGCTTGTATTCCCTTGAGTGCAGAAAATTGCAGGGTGATCTAATCGAGGCTTTTAAAATGTTAAAAGTATTTGATAGGGTAGAAACTATTTCATCTGCTGGGGCAATTAAGAGCATAATCTTAAAATTAGAATTAAGCCATTTGCAGGGGGGCGGGGGGGATCAGAAAGCTCCAAACATAGGGTAATAGCAATTTGGAACGTTCGCCCCCAAAAGGCTGTGAATGTTAGGACAATTGGAGCTTTTGAGACTGAGTTGGATAGATTTCTGTTAGGTAAGGGTATCAAGGGATATAGAGCAAAGGTGGGAAAGTGAGGTTGAGGTGCAGATCAGTAATGATCTAATTGAATGGAAGAGCAGGGTCGAGGGGTTGAATGGCCTACTCTAGCTTCTTATGTTTCTAATTGAAACAGTATTTAACCAGCACTGCTGCACTCCTGCCTGATTTGCTGTCTTTGACTGATGCCTCTGCATGTATAGTTGTGCTTTTGGATGGAACCAAAATACCCGAGGCTTGTTTCAACTTTCCAAGGCACGCAAACATGAATCTTGTGTTACGCCAATGTGCTTTGTTGAATGATAATTTTCTTTAATCTACTGCCTGGAGATCTGAATTTATATATTTTTTAAAGACATTTTTAAAAGACAAGCTGCCAGCAAAGTCATCATTTCAGCTTACGACGATCACCTAGTTAGCTACACTGTATCCTACATTGCAAAAGAATGTGAGGAGAGAGAAGAAATGTCTGCTCAGTCCCCAGAAGAACCAAGACCCAGGACATTTAAAGGAACTACCTGTTCTCTCAGCGAGCAGAGTACTACTGCTAACTGCTATGTTTGAATGACTGAGTGACTGTCATGTGATGCCCCTCCCATCTGTGGTTTTAAGCTTGTGTTTTCTCTGCAGCAGAGGAGAAGCAATTGGACTCTGACATGAGCAGACCGTAAGTGGGGGTCCCTCTCTCTCTCTCTCTATCTCTCCATTTCAGCTTGAAAGCCTTCAAATCCTGCTTGTTGACCGACCACCATTGCATGCTCCAGCTACAATCAGAAACCTGCTTGGAGGAAATGATTCGCATCGCTGTCTGCAAGAGACTCACCGAACCAGGCATCTACCTGTTCAAACTAAAAGCTCAGGACCACTGAATTCAGCTTGAAGCCAGCCAAATCACCAAACTTTACAGACTGTATACCTTTAGTTTTATGGACTCCAACTCAACCAATCTACCTTTCCCCATTCTGTAACCTAGTTGTGTGTGTGTGAGTGAAAGTTGGCACGTTGTTTATTTATTAGTTCAGTTTAGGTACAATAAAGTTAACCTCTTTCTTTGTAAACTTAAGAAAACCTGTCTAATTGGTTCTTGTTATGATCATAGCAAATAAATAATCAAACACCTACTGAATTGGCCAGTACATCCACTTGAAGAAATAATTAAACCTGTTGTGGTCTAACAAGGAGAGGGAAAAGAGGGAAGCGACACCCGCATCCCACAAATGAATTTTTTTAAAAAGCCCTTAGACCCCTCCTCACTTGACCGGAACACTTGGTACAAGTGGTAGTCTACAACCCTAATGAGATTGATACATGTGTTCGGTTCAGCCTTTATATTGGAGCAGCACAATGTGAAAACACATTCAGACCTCAGGGAGAAATGTAATACTAAGTTACCAGTATCACAGCATTAAAGTGCTCAGAAGTCTTGTTCCACAGTAAATCCTATTTAGTCATGCCCTGAAAACAAGACATACTTTCAACTAAATCATTTTATTTCAATTTTTAAAAACATGGTTTTGGTGAGTTCCTACTGATAAATATTTTTCTCATTGAAATTCCATCAGTATATGTTGCTCCCTACTCCACTCTGGCAGCAAGATTTCTTCAGAAAGTGTTTGCTCTCAGGTTGCCTGTAACCAGCAGTACTAAAGCATGAAATAGACTGTATCAGCGGCAACAAATTGCATTTATACAACAGGACGTGACTCACAAAAAAATGTGATGTACAAATATTGCTCGTTATAAAATTTAGGATTATCAGGCAATTTACTTAAATATATTCACTCTTCGAGTGGAAAGAAAGAAAAATAGGCTGTAATAAAATGAAATCCTGCAGTGATTTCAATTCTGACTAGATTCATTGCAAATTTCCATAATATCAGTGTTAGTTTATGATCAAGTCTCCTATTACATTGCATCCCTAACTGCATCAACTTTGAATTACTCAGGAGCGGTTTTCTCTTTTCTGCTCTTCATAAAGATACGTAGAAGTTACAACATAGAAGTAGGCCATTCGACCCAACCGATCCCTCCATAGGAGCAAATGGTTCTTATTACATTTACCCAGCCTGTTTCCATATCCCTTATCCTTCATCTACCTATCCAATCGAATCTTGAATGTTGACATAGTTTCTGCCTCTGGCACTGATCCTTGAAGTAAATTCCACATCCTCACAATTCTGAGTGATGATTCTTCTGCTCTCTGTTCTAAATCTCTCATGATCTATATCCCCTTTTTCTCAATCCCTGAACTACTGGAAACAGTCTGCTTTGATCGAACCTGCCCATTCTTTAATAATTTTAAAACTTCTTTTATCTCACCCCAGTAATCTGCATTGCTCTAACAAAGACAGACCCAGCCTTTCAAATCTTTCTTTGTATTTGTACTTTATCTTAACAGGCAGCTTCCCAACGAATCTGCATTGTGCCCTCTGTAAAACGTCAACATTATTCCTACAATGTGGTGTCCAATATTGCACACAGTACTCTAATTGAGGTCTTGTTAAGATTTTATATAGGCTCATCATTACCTCATGGCATTTATATTCTATACCTCTTGCGATAAAACCTAGAATTCGTTTTTTTTTTCCAGCCTTAACCACCTGAGGTGCTGCCTTTTGTACCCTCAATTCTCTCCACTCCTCCACAGCACCAAGCCTACTTCCATTCAGAGTATAATTACAGCTGGGTTTTTTTGATTGTAATATATTACTGTTACACTTATTGAAACTGAATTCCATCTGCCACATTTTATCTCACTCTCCCATCTTATTAATATCCTTTTGTAGTTTCCTTTGGTACTGGCAGCTCATTTAGCTGAGCCAGGCTCTGTGATGTACTCGCACACTGCCTTGATTTTTTTACCTCATTGATAAAGAGAGAGACTTAAGATCTATAACTGCTTTGTATTGAATTTGAGGCTAGGGTCATACTCCGTCAGAGATTGCTGTCCTTGAACTGTCTCCTATTTGGTAGAGAGCAGATATTTAAGCAGGTCATTCATCACTCATCTCAATCTGGTTCTGCATGTATCTTAGTCATAGTGATACACACATAATGTTGCCAGTATTTTAGCTGATGAAAAATGCAGAGTGAAAAAAACAAATCCAACTTTAATCCATTTTAGTATTGAACATATGCTGTTTTTTTTCCCAATCCAAAAGGGTCTTAAATAGTCATGCTTTAAGCATTACATCTGATAGGCAGCGTGAAATATTGAATTTGGCATGCATTCGATGCTGAAACAGCAGAGTCTTGCAGGCTGAAGCTTTGTGTTTTAGTGTCAGATTTTGGCTGAAAGCCCGGAAGTAGCCATAGTTACTAAAAACCAATTAAATCTAAACTATTATCTTTATTTGTGGTGTGGAGGACTCCATTGCTCTTCTACCTTGCTGCAGGCTGGATTTCTATACCGTTCCCCTGTATCATTACAGTATGGACTGGGCAGGGGAGGTCTAGCTCCTTTCGTGTCCCTTTCGTAGTTAGCATATTGTAACTTTGTAATGCCAGTTTCTCCTTTAACACCTAAACTATAATCCTTGAAATTTTTGTTGGCATGTTAAAACCGAGCATTCCACCCTACAGTTTCTACAAGAGATATTAAATATTAAAACTATAACCTGTAGCATTTCTGTTTTTAATGCAAATCTTAAAGGGAAATTTCCCATACTAGAAATGATTGCATTGACCATTATTTTAACATTAACCAATTAAAAATGATGATTGAGTTTTGGACAAGCTGCTGGCTCGGGACTTCCTCTCTTTGCATTTCTGTCTGCCTCTAATATGCACTTGCTTTCGAAGGAGGCCACATCTTTTTTATTTGGGTTGCACCAAGTGCATCGATCCTGGGCGAGCTTTTCCCAGCACTCGGGGTCAATATCAAAACTCCTAAGTGAGGCCTTCAGAGTGTCCTTGTAGTGCTTCCTTTGACCACGAGAGTGCACCCCAGACACTTGCTCTCCATTCACTTTGGTCAGCAAGTATCAGGCATTTTGGTTACATGACCAGCCCAACTCAGTTGTGATTGTCTCAATATGGTGTGGATGCTTGTGATTTTGTCCTGACATCTGATCTTTAGAAGCTTCCGAAGGGCAGCTCTAGTAAAAGTGGTTGAGCTTCTCAGCATGACACTGTACACAATCTAAGTCTCGCATGTGTAGAGCAGAGTGGGCAAGATTATTGCTGTATAGACTTTCAGTTTGGTAGGCAGACTTACTCCTGTTTGTTCCCAGACTGATGTTCGAAGTCTCCCGAAGGCAACACTTGCTTTGGCAATTCTTATATGTGAATTGTCATCGACATAGACAGCTCGAGAGAGCATGTGCTGCTAAGATAGGTGAACAGCTGACAGGTTCTGGTCATGAACTGAAACCTTGGGCATTCCTGGGGCAGCCTGGTACATTATTTCAGTTTTCAGATATTGCATGGATGGGAAGCTGCTAAATCTGAGATGACTCCGGGTAAAATCCAAGGTCTCCATGATTTCCTGTTTGCCAGTGACTGCACTAGTTGCCAGTTCAGAGCTGGACATGCAATGTAACATGGATTTGTTCTCCAATGCATGCAACAACTTCAGCCTTATGATCAGCACAAAGAAAACTGAAGTAATGTACCAGCCTGCTCTAGGAAAGCCCTATCTCAAGCTCAAGGTTTCAGTCCATGATTTCAATAGGAACTGATTGTGTGAAGCACTCAGAGACATTTTCTTTTCCTGAAGGAGGAGGGGATGGACGGGGGTGGGGGCGGGGGTGGAATGGAAGGCACAAATCACACTTCCACCTCCTAGGAGGCTATTTGCAGGGGGTATTGGTGGCAGTGTTGGAGCAGGCCATATATTCATCCTCTTGGCTGTAAGTTGTCAGTCCAGGAGTTAAAGGACAGACCAAGTGCCACATGAAAGAAAAAGTCAAAAACTAGTTTGTAAAACCAGATTTTGTACAATATAAGGAATACAATTGAAAGTATGATAGTTAAATCTGTAATTTCCCTGCAATTCACTGATTATTCCCAGAGCTGCCTGTGTGATGTGTCCCATGCATGTACTGTACTTTGTAAATTGCACAACATGGTAGAAGCAGCACAGTGAAAATACTGGCAGATGTTGCATTAGACACAGCTACAGGTGTTAACCGTCCTTACAGTTAAGTAGATGTTTATCTATGCAATTTCACGAGGCAGAAAGATGACAGATTCCCATGGTGCTTTCAGTGATCCTGTTAGGATAATAAGCAGCATAAGATAACAGGCTTCTAAGCAAGAAATTAACTACCCCATGATCCAGAAATTTATAATTATATAAATGCCATAAAGTTGAGAGAGGTAAAGCTAATTAAAAGATATAGGAAACAAAAATGTCCTTATAAGAGTGATCATTTTAGTTACAGAATATTCTATTTAATTATAACTCAAGAGTGTCTATGTGTTATGCTCATGTTTATGCATGTCACTAACAGAAAATTTATGCTCAAGGATTTGTACGTGTGAGGGAGACGTTGGCATAGTGGTAATGTCACTTTGTCATGCCCAGTATAGATATATTATATACCTACTTTTAAGTATCTTGTCCTCACCAATCTACCTGTTGTAGATGCATCTGTCCATGACGGTATTGGCAGCAGTGACTATCGTGCAATCCTTGTGCAAGCCAAGTCGCATCTTCACACCCAGGGCACCCTCCATCGTACAGTAAAAGGAAAATACTGCGGATGCTGGAAATCTGAAATAAAAACAGAAAGGGCTGGAACTACTCAGCAGGTCAGGCGACATCTGTGTAGAGAGAAGCAGAGTTAATGTGTCAAGTCTGTGACCTTTCATCAGAACTCAGAGTTCACAAAGGTCACAGACCTGATGCAGCACCCAGAACTGGACACAATACTCCAGCTGAGGCTGAACTAGTGTCTTATACAAGTTCAACATAACTTCCTTGCTCTTATACTCTATGCCCCTGTTAATAAAGCCCAGGATACTATATGTTTTATTAACTGCTCTCAGGCTGTCCTGCCACCTTCAGTGACTTATGCACCCAGGTCCCTCGGCTCCTGTACCCCTGATACCCTTTGACTCCCTTTAATGTTCATTGTTCTTCATAGTTATTATACATAATGTATGCCCCACATATCAGGATGGTTACAATTGATTCCAACTTCAAATTTTTCTCTCTCAATGATTTCAATGTTGTTCTTGTAAGCAGACTAAGTTCCCTGCAATCCACAAGATGTATCTTTTATGTAATCTTCTTTTCAGTTTTGTGCGACCATGTAGCTATGGTTACATTTTACAAACCATCTTTAAAAAAAAGTTGAGATTACAATCAAATACACCAGTAAAGAAATATATATATACAATATATATATATATATACATAAAATAAATGTCTCTCGCTAATGCCTTTTGCAGAATAATGGACAGCTTACGGATATTTGATCCCTGAATCACTGGTGAAAATCCAGCATAGCGTGTAATGAAAATGCAATTTGAACAACATAAATCAGTAGCCCTGATGTTATGCCCTACATGCACAAAACCTCTATTGTTTTATAGTGAGTCAGAGGGCTCACTGTAAGCTAAGCCACTGAAGATCTGTTGATATATTAAGCCTTGTGCATCACGTGCACTTCCAATAAATGTCACACTTAACCTCCTGTCACGTTTCCCCTGCTATCACAGTTTGTTGATAACACCCATGTTATGATAAAACCACATAGCTTTTGCCTCACTGTAAGCAATGCCATAGGAAATCTGCTAATAAATGTCTTGTGTCAATTGCAAGTCTTTAACACTTCAGACATCACACAATCAAATGTCACACTTTGTTACAGATGCAACAGACAAGAAGGCGCATTTCACCAAGTTCTGCTCTGAAATCTGAAACTTGCAAGTAATCTGCTGTTTTCTAATTAATCCCTAGAAATTTGCAAGCAGTTAGTCATCTGATTGCCCCATGAAGTACTTGAGCGTTGGCCTTAAAACGATAGACCAGGGTGCAACTAAACATCACAAGCTTGCTTCAGACCTCAGACTGTCCAGGAGCAAGATTACAAAAATTCCAGTAGTGCTGATTCCAAAATTACTCACAATCTTTAAGAAAAGAAATACAGCACATGGTCAGTATTGTCGTGTAAACATTCTGTAATGTGACAAAATACAGGAAGAAAGAATTCGCATTTATATAGTAGCTTTCACATCCTCGGAATATCCAAAAGCATTTCTCTGCTAATGAGGTACTTTTGAAGTGTAGTCACTGTGTAATGTAGGCAAATGTAGCAGTCAATTTTTGCACAGCAAGATCTCATTTACAGCAATGTGATAAATAACTATAATAAAAACAAGAAATGCTGGAATCACTCAGCAGGTCTGGCAGCATCTGTGGAAAGAGAAGCAGAGTTAACGTTTCGGGTCAGTGACCCTTCTTCGGAACTGACAAATATTAGAAAAGTCACAGATTATAAGCAAGTGAGGTGGGGGTGGGGCAAGAGATAACAAAGGAGAAGGTGTAGATTGGACCAGGCCACATAGCTGACCAAAAGGTCACGGAGCAAAGGCAAACAATATGTTAACGGTGTGTTGAAAGACAAAGCATTAGTACAGATTAGGTGTAAATACACTGAATTTCTTTTGGGCCTCCTTATCTCGAGAGACAATGGATACGCGCCTGGAGGTGGTCAGTGGTTTGTGAAGCAGCGCCTGGAGTGGCTATAAAGGCCAATTCTGGAGTGACAGGCTCTTCCACAGGTGCTGCAGAGAAATTTGTTTGTTGGGGCTGTTGCACAGTTGGCTCTCCCCTTGCGCCTCTGTCTTTTTTCCTGCCAACTACTAAGTCTCTTCGAAATACACTGAATATATGAAATGAAATAAATGCAAAAAAAAAGATTGTAAAAAAGAATGTAAAAACAAGGAAGAAAAAATAACTAAAAATGAAAGTAATTTCATTTCATCTTAGTTTGTTCAGTTTGCTTACCCACTGTTTTTTTTCAGGTTTGCACTTGCTGCTGTTCAATATTCAGTGTATTTACACCTAATCTGTACTAATGCTTTGTCTTTCAACACACCGTTAACATATTGTTTGCCTTTGCTCCGTGACCTTTTGGTCAGCTATGTGGCCTGGTCCAATCTACACCTTCTCCTTTGTTATCTCTTGCCCCACCCCCACCTCACTTGCTTATAATCTGTGACTTTTCTAATATTTGTCAGTTCCGAAGAAGGGTCACTGACCCGAAACGTTAACTCTGCTTCTCTTTCCACAGATGCTGCCAGACCTGCTGAGTGATTCCAGCATTTCTTGTTTTTATTTCAGATTTCAAGCATCCGCAGTATTTTGCTTTTATTTTAGTGATAAATAACTAATTTCTTTTTAAATTGATATTTGTTGAGGGATAAATGATGGCCAGGACATCTCTCCTGCTCTTCTTTAAATAACCCCATGGAATCTTTTACATACTCCTGAGAGGACAGATAAGGTTTAACATCTCATCCAAGAGGCAGCACTGCAGTGCAGTGTCAGTCTAGGTGACGTGGTCAGGTCTCTGAAGCAGGGGTCTTGAACACATAATCTACTGATTCAGAGGCCACAGTGCTACCTGCAAGCCAAAGCTTACACCTGTAGTGACAGGTGTAGAATATTCTGTCCCTTCATTTCAGGCAATGCCAAATTGCAGAGAGGCAAAGTTAGCTTGTTTTTTTTTAATAAAGCTCAAGCTGAGACAGGATGAACAAGCCAGAAACCGATATCCCTGCTCAACACAACCTTGAAAATACTAGCTAAAGTATTAGCTATGATTGTAATAAAACAATAAATAGTGATTAAATTGGATATATTAAAGAAAGATGCACAGCCCACAAAATAAGATGGATTTTTCATCTAATCTTCCTAGCCTGCAGTCTAAATACTCCAATAGCCCTGATTTTATTAGATGCAGAAAAACTATTCAATATGTTCAGCAGCAATTGATGAAACTAATGAAAGGTTGAACCTAGATCTGCTGTACGGACACTTAATCCAAAATGATACGATGTTACATTATATGGTACTAGAATTCCCAAACAGAAAAAGAGATCAAGGTGCTAATACCAAGTGCTGTAAAAAGGAGTCAGAGAACATAGGTGCTCTCATGCATGGAGGATGCCTTATTGGGAGGCAGTAATCTGTTTGTCTCTATTCTCACAAACTTTTATTTGTATTGTTGTAGTTTTGACAGGGAATACATGGAAGACACAGATTTCATGAAATAGTGCTCTATCAGCTGTGGCTCAATTTTTAGCACCATTGCCTCTGAGTCATGAGATTTGCAAATTTGCAAAATTTGCAGGGTTAGAGGGAAAAGGCATGGGAGTGGGACTAGGTGAGTTGCTGTTGCAGAGAGTCGACATGGACATGACAGGCCAAATGGCCTCCGTCTGTGCTGTAACCATTCTATCATTCTATTATTCCATGAACGTTACAGGTTTAAGTACCATTCCAGAGACTTGAGCACAAAAATCTAGGCTGACACCCCAGGGGAGTGCTGCACTGTGGGAGGTGCTGGCTTTCGGATGAGACATTAAGCCAAGTCCCCATCTGTCCTCATAGGTGAATGTAATAGTTCCCATGGCACTATTTCAGAGAAGAGCAGGGGAGTTATCCCTGGTGTCCTGGCCAATACTTTTCCCTCAACCAACATCACTGTTACAGATTATCTGATTATTATCACATTGCTGGTTGTGGGAGTTTGCTGTGTGCAAATTGGTGTTTCCTACATTACAACCGACAAAAGTACTTCATTGGCAGTTCTTGGATACTGAAATAGATGTTTGTGAATTGGACTTTGCAGAAGAAGAATGTGCACACACTGTCTGAGATCTAGACTTCGATCTTGTACGAGTTGCAATGGGATCTTTCATGGACTTGGGATAAAGAACAGCGCTGATTTGACCTTGGTTAAGATGCAGTGTAGCGCCAGTAGGTGTAGTTACTTCGTAAGAATGGGGTTCTGGTTTGACTTTGGATACCGTTGCAGAATTCCATGTACCAGTGAAAAGATTTTGGATGGTAACTTGCTGACTAATAGCTAATTTGGGAAGTTCACTCCCAGTGTGATTGTCGTGCATTTCTTTAATTTCCTTCCTTGTTCTAGAAGAACATCTTTAACTTCATGCACTGGATACAGTTTGCACTGGAGGCACTTTTAAAACAGGCTGTGCCTCATCCTCGTTCTCACCCTTCTGTACCTGTTTCATGGCATTTTCATGATCTGTGTACCTGGACCCCCATTTCTCTTTGAACCTCCACTGTTTCTAGTTTTTCACCATTTACAGTGTACCCTGTTCTATCCTTTTTAGGTCCAAAGTGGGTGAGCTCACATTTGCCTACATTGAAATCCATTTGTCACAGTTTTTCCCATTCGCTTAATCTATCAATGTCTCTTTGTAATTTTATACTTCTGTTTATGCTCTTTACCATGCCGCCTATCTTTGTGTCATCAGCAAATCTAGATATGTGGCTCTCTATTCCATCATGTAAGTCATTCATAAATAAGATGAAATTTTGAGGCCCCAACACAGATCCTTGCAGGCCACCACTAGTCATATCCTGACAATTACAGTACATGCCCATCATCCCTATTTTGTCTCCTTCCAATCAACCAATTTGCTAACTAGATCAATAATTTGCTTTCAACTCCATGGCTTCAACTTGAGCTAACAATCTCTTATGAGAAATTTTATAAAATGCCTTCTGGAAGTCCAGATAAATAACATCCTTTGATATTCCCCTGTCCACTACTTCAGTCACCTCTTCAAAAAATTCAATCAGGTTCATCGGGCATGACCTACCCTTTACAAATCTGTGCTAGCTCCCTCTGATCAGCTGAAAATTTTCAAGGTGTTCAGCCACCCTAATCTTAATTATGGATTCTAGTAATTGTCAGACAACAGATGTTAGACTAACTAGTTTATAATTCCCTAGTTTTCCTCTTGCTCGCCTTTCTTGAATAGCAGAGTGATGTTCGCAATTTTCCAAACTAAAGGAATGGTTCCCGAATTTAGGGAATATTGGAAGATTGTGGTTGGGGCATTTGCAATCTTCTCACCTACTGCCTTTAAAACCCTGGGATGAAAACCATCTGGTCCTGGTATTTGTCACTCTTTAGTGCTATTATTTTCTTAATTTTGTTTACTTTGTTTTGTTGAGTCCCTGTCCCTGATTCAATATTAGTTTTCTTGGGATGTCCGTCATGCTTTTCCTCCACTGTAAATATTGACACAAAGTAATTATTCAATATGTCCTCCATTTCTTACTTTCATTGTCAACATTATCATTGTTGGTTTTCAAGGGGCCCATGGCCCATATTTCTCCTGACCACCCTCTTTTTTCCTAATTGTAAAAATCTTGTGTTGAATTTGATATCCCTTGCAAGTTACTTTTCACACACCCTTTTTGCAGCTCTTGTTGTTTTGCAGCCCTTTGTTTCCCCTCCTACTCCTTCCACCTTTGGATAGCCTTCGGCCGCAGGGTGCCCTGGTCAGCATTCCGGCTGTCATTCCAACAGTCTTTATCTCTATTCTCACAGGTAGCATTGTACCTGTTGGATAGGATTAGTTTCTATGGATTCTCGTTCTCTATCTTACCTGGGTTTCCCTCACTCTGTACACTTTCAGTCATACCAACCCCGTTCTGATCCCACACCTCTCTACGAGGCACGACCAAGGTCTACAGCAAACTGTCCAGATATTTCTCCCCCTCCCTTATGTGTCAGAGTGTCTCCAACTCGCACTCCAGCTCAATGACTCTGAGTGGAGAGTTTCAAGATGGAGACAACTACTGCTGATGTGTTCACTTGGGACAGTCTCGCTGTCCGCAAACTCACACATACTGCAATGCAGACAGACAATCTGCTGTGCCATATCTTTGCTTAGATTATTTATATTATTTACATCTACTTTTTTAGTTTGTTCTAAGTTTTTTTTTCTACACACTAACTTGCACTAAGCACTAAAACACTGGACAAAACTTTTAAATACTGCCTCCAGCTTACTCAAGCCACTACAAGTATTGGAGACAAAAAGCAGCACCTCCTTCCTCCTCTGCACTGAATTCCCACTCTCACCCAATTCCTAACTTTTGCACTCTGTTTACGGGCACTCCATTTGCGACCACTCTGTGCAACCACTCACCATTCTTTATATTTAGTGAATAGCTTTGCTTTAAATTATGGGACTCACAAGGAATATATAATACCTTTGATGTCATATGACAGAATTTATTAAAATCCTTTACCAGACAGGTGGAAAATTAACTTGTTTCTTCTTAACGGCTTAAAATAAGTTAATTATGTCAAGTCTGCACAGAATTGTTGCCATGAGAAGAAGGAATAGGTTATATAGCCTCATTACAAACTTGAATAGCACCATTTGATGCTCACCTCTGTTTTATACCAGTCACATCATAACTTGTCTGCATTTAGTGACTGCAGTGGTTCTATTTATTTAGTAAAAAGAATCATCAGCCATAGCACTGAATGTACCTGCAGTTGGAAATGTTGATCCACATACATGAGCATTCTACTTAAGCCTGAAGTATGTCTGAAGTTCTCAAAAAATCATTGAGACTAATATAAAGTGACATAAACATATTTATACCAGACCAGAAAGATCTTTATTTTTCATGTTCGAAGCTATCAGTTAGAAGGCAGGCTTCTGTAGCTTAACAAGCTGTACTAAGTTTTATCCAAATAATTGAAAAACAAAAGGACTTATGTTGCCTAAGTAATATAGGGTATTGTGAGAGGGAAATTGAAGTGTGGGGTATCTGAAACTCACTGACTCCGAATCCTAAATCACTTACATTTAATCTTAGTTTACTGTCTGGAGGTGGCCAAGGCTTTGGGTTCACTCAATAGTTCTCCCTCTTTCCCTGTGGGAAAGTGTCTGGACCCCACTTGGGATGTTCTGTTGACAAGACAGCCAAGCCTGGCAATTCTCATGGCAACAGTGATGGAGGGTATCATTTTAAGTGTAAAATAAAGCCTGCACTTCATTGCACTCCAACATAGTGCCCTTACAACAACCTTTAAAATGAATTAGCCAATGCAGATGTGCTATGAAATGTAGATTACAATGTGTTTTTCAACAGAATTATTTTGCTTCTAATAATGCTACCCAGGGATTAATGTGCTGAATTGTACAATTTATTAAGAAGGAATTGTTTTAAAAATTGTTTGCCAGAAATATGTGTTTCAATGCTACACTCTCAGGAGAATATCATTCTCAAACTAAAATTCTACAAACCTTAATTTATCTACAGCAAAGTGTTTCTGAAATTTTAGGTTAATGGTGTGATCTTCTGCTTGTCTCTAATTGAATCAAAAGTTTCCAGTGATTCTAAGCATTTCACCTCACTGTTACCAATAAACATTTTGGCAAAAGTGGACTGGAAACAGCTACTTGAAGGTAAATCGGTGTTAAAGCATTCAAGACAGAGATTCAAGGGGTTCAGGGTAAACATGCTCTGACATAATCAGGGGACGTAGATTTAAGGTAAGGGGCAGGAGGTTTAGAGGGGATTTGAGGGGAAAGTTTTTCACCCAGAGGGTGGTTGGAATCTGGAACACACTGCCTGAAGGGGTGGTAGAGGCAGGAACCCTCACAACATTTAAGAAGTATTTAGATGAGCACTTGAAACGCCATAGCATACAAGGCTAGGGGCCAAGTGCTGGAAAATGGGATTAGAATAGATAGGTGCTTGATGGCCAGCACAGACACGATGGGCCGAAGGGCCTGTTTCTGTACTGTATAACTGTTATGACAAAGAAAAAGGTGGGACAGCCAAATCTTAAGCCCCCTGGATGACAAGGTGCTTAGAGGGTAAGATCAGGCAAAAAACAGGAGTTTATGTTTAACACCAAGACCTTAATATTGCACAAAGTCTAGAAGAATACCAAAAGAGTAGGGGTGAAATTGAAAGGGAAATTAGAAAACAAAGAAAAGGCAAGAAAAAATACTGGCAAGTAAAATCAAGAAAAATCCAAAGATGTTTTATAAGTACATAAAGAGTAAGAAGATAACTAAGGGCCTGTTCGGGACCAAAAAGGTAACCTGTGTGTAGAGGTGAAGGATGTGGGTAAGGTTCTTAATGAATACTTTGCAGCTGCCTTCACAAAAGAGGGGCCAATGATGACATCGTAGTTAAGGAGGAAGAGTGTGAAATATTTAATGGGATAAACATTGTAAAAGAGGAACTATTAAAGGGTTTGATGTCTTTCCAAGTAGATAAATTACCAGGCCCAGATGAAATATATCCCAGTTTGTAGAAAGAAGCAAGGAAGGAAATTTTGGAGGCTCTGACCATCATATTTCAATCCTCCCTGGCTACAGGAGTGGTATTCGAGGATTGGAGGACTGCCAACAATGTACTGTTGTTTAAAATGGGAGGAATGGATAATCCAAGTAATTATAGGCTAGCTATCTTAACTTCAGTTGTGGACAAATTACTGCAATCAATTCTGAGGGACAGTATAAACCTTCATTTAGAAAGGCATAGATTAATCAAGGAAGGTCAGCATGGATTTGCTATGGGAAGGTCTGTCTGACTAACTTGGTTGAATTTTTTGAGGAGGTGCTAAATAGGGTTGATGAGAACAATGCTGTGGGTGTGGTCTACATGGATTTTAGCAAGGTTTTGACAGAGTCCCACATGGCAGGTTGGTCAACAAGGTGAAAGCCTTTGGGATCCAAGGGAGAGCAGCAAATTAAATTCAAAATTGGCTTAGTGGCAGGAAGCAAAGGGTAAAGGTGACTGGAAGGCTGTTATCAGTGGGGGTTCAGTGCTTGATCCCTCATTTTTTTGTCGTTCATATTAATGATTTAGGCTCAAATGTAGGGGGAATGATAAAGAAGTTTGCAGATGATACAACAATTGGCCATGTGGTTGATAGTGAAGAGGAAAGCTTTAGACTACAGGAAGATATAGATGTTCTGGTCAGTTGGGTGGAAATGGAATTTCCTCCAGAGAAGTGTGAAGTAATGTGTTTTGGGAGGTGCAACAAGGCAAGGAAGTACACAATAAATGTGAGGACACTGAGTAGTGTGGAAGAACAGAGGGACCTTGGAGTGCATGTCCACAGATACTTAAAGGTAGCAGGACAGGTCGATAAGGTGGTTAAGAAGGCATATGGCATGCATTTCTTTATAAGCCAAGACATAGAATATAAGAGGCTAGAACTGTATACAACACTAGTTAGACCACAGCTTGAGAACTGTGTGCAGTTCTGGTCACCACATTACAGGAAAGATGTGATTTCATTGGAGCGGGTCCAAAGGAGATTTATGAGGATATTGCCAGGACTGGAAAATTTTAGCTATGAGGAAAAATTGGTTAGGCTTGGGTTGGAACAGAGGAGGCTGAGCGGTGACTTAATTGAGGTGTATAAAATTATGAGGGGCCTAGATAAAGTAAATAGCGCCAACCTATTTACCTTAGCAGAGGAGTCAAAAAGCAGGGGGCATAGATTTTTTTTACCCAGTCGGTGGTAGGGATCTGGAACTCACTGTCTAAAAGGGTGGTAGAGACAGAAACTCTCATCTCATTTAAAAAGTACTTGGATGTCTACTTGAAGAGCTGTGACTTGCAGGGCTACAGACCTAGTGCAGGAAGATAAGATTAGTCTGGGTAGCTCTTCATCAACTAGCACAGACATGATGGGCTGATTGGCCTCCTTCGGAGACGTAAATTTTCTATGATTCTACGATCACGTTTGCCTTCCCCATTTTAATTGCTGGTACCTTTCTTTCAAATGTGTTGTCTCATGCTGTCCTTTCTCAATTACAGTTTAATGTATCTGTGTTTTCACTGCAGAACTGAAGAGTATTTGCATACCTATATGAGCTTAAGCAAACGTGAATTTTATTACTTTTAAAGGGGCCACGGGGGACTATCCATTCAAATGTAAAAGAATACATCAATTGCAATAAGTTTTCACCGGACCTAACTACATGTCTAAGTGGAAAATGGAAAAGCAGACCGGCGTGAGTTCATTTCAGATCAGTGACTATGAAGGTTTGCTGAGGATTAATTTCATCGTTGCAAAGAAGCACATGACGTATCTGAGACTGAAATCCCCACTCTCCCAGCAATAATGTGAGCTGACTGCTGAGACAGCTGGATCTAAATTATTGAGTGAAGATGCTGGCACTTCAAACTCCAACACAATTTCCCCCCAGTCTAACCTTGAGACTTGTAAAAATTCTTTAATGTACAGCAAGGTGCTGACTGTATACTCCTGTCCCCTTTCATACACAGTTCACACATAAAACTATAGAGATGGATCAGAAAATAATGTCACTCAAAATAATGAATTCCCAAGACAGGAGATAAAGGAAAGTCAATGGCTGCTGAAATTTTGCCAGGCAAGCTGGAACTGAACTTTTCCTCTTTATTGTTCTATGAAAATGTTCTACTATTACTGGGCCATTGAGGTGCCCCAACATCAACTTCATCTAACCCATCTTTGATAATGTTTTATGTAAGCAAGTGGAATGGTGGTTTCTCGGGGTAAATATCTTTTAAACATTTTTTTCAATGAGGCACCTCTGTGCAAATTAAAGCTGCCATACATCAAGAACTGTTACTGTGCTGACTTGCACTCTGCTTTAGTTGTCGTATCAATGATTCAGTTTGAGTTGTTTATTAATGTTTGTCCTGCTCATCCTAAATCAATACCATATAAGCTTTGCTGCTACAATAGCTTTGTAATTCTGCCTTTTTTATTTTTAGTTAGAAGATTGTGTTAAACTGTACTTCAGTAGCAGTTAATTATCTACCATTATACTGGCTTAAGTTTTTAACTCATCTTGTCATACTGTTAAAATCATATTTGTGCTCTTCTGTTTGTTCAGAAAAATAACAACTTTTGCACAAATAAATTTAAAATAAAAAAAACCTGAACTTAAACCTTTTTACTTTTGTATTGCAATGTGCTTTCTCAATGAACAATTCCAGGTTTGAAAGAATAAGAAGTACCTGTTCCTCTACTGGATCATTAAATATGCATTGAGAAGGTTTTCACAAAGTTCTCGCCATTCTTGTGTTGTCTTGTGGTTGCATTGTTCTGTTTCCTTTTGAAGATGCTTTCAGGAGCTAGCACCCATGTCCTCAAGTCATAGTTTAAATTTGTGTTTTGGGGTAACTTTTTGTGCTGTTCAGGATAGAGGATGTCATTGCTGGAGAATGGAACACTTTTACTCTTCTGGTACCTGAAGTTAGGGCCAAACACTTACAGGTTTGACACAGCACTGCTCAGGTGAGTGATAAAATTTCCCCTATCCTGCCCAATAATTTGCCTCAACCACAATTTCACAGAAGCATCCTCTTAAAAAGAAACTTGCATTCATATTGTGCCTTTTACATCCTCAGGGCATCTCAAAGCACTTCACAGCAACTGAATTACTTCCAGGAGTGCAGTCCCAAGTTTTTTTGTAGGCAAACATGCAGCCAATTTACACATGGCAAAGGTTCTGCAAACAGCAATGAAATAAAGGTTCAGTTGATCTGTTAAGGTTGAGGAATGAATGTTGGTCAGTACGCCAGGAGAACTCACTACCAGGCTTCAAATAGAACCCTGGGATCTTTTACATTCAGCTGAAAAGGGGCTTGGTTTAACATCGCATCCAGCAGGCGGGACTCTCCGAAAACAGCGCTGAAATTGTGTACCTAAACAATGTCGTCAAGACCTGGGGTTGAATTTTCGCCACGGAGGTGGAAAACAGGAGCCGGGTTTGTTTTTGAGGTCAGAAACCCACCTCCGGGGAGAAACTGATTATAGTTCAGATTTTTGCATAGGGATGCCCTTATTTGGTATGGAGATGGGTTTCCTGTGCACTTAGAGCCAATATGAGCGGGAACGGAGGCAGGTCAGATGAAGTGTGGAATTCATTTAGACTCCCACGGCAGCCATCACCCTCTTACTGGAGGGTGACAAGAGTAGGCCAGCTCATCATGCAGCAGGGGCACCTCTCTGTTTGGCGTCATCTCCCTCCACCTCTTCCTCCTCTCTCACCTCCTGCTCCACCCCCGATGAGCTTTCTCCTTCCTGGGACTCATCATCCATGAGGTCCACACCTCTCTGGAGGGCCAAGTAATGGAGAGTGCAGCAAACTACCACAATGACCAAGACCCTTGCAGGAAGCTATTGGAGGGCACGACCCGACCGCTCCAGGCACCAGAATCATAACTAAGGTTGTCCAATGAGCTGTTGACATTGGTTGTACAGCTTCTTTGCCTCAGTCTGCAGCTCCCATAGTGGGGTGAGTAGCCATATATTCAGTGGATATACCTTGTTTCAGGGAGCAATCGGTGTCACAGTCCGCACTGTGGAAGCTGTGTGTGATTTGAACACTGTTTAAGGAGGCTCGCCTTGTGAAGATGAGGTCCAGCTGGTGCCAACGACGTGATCTTGGGTACCTCCAAGAAACCTGGTGACAGGGTTTAGTGTGAAAGAATGAGTTGGTGATGCAGAAGTTATGATAGGTACACAACTCAAGCAGTCTCTGTCCATTCTCATTCATCCTTCCAATGCCATAGCGCCCAAGGCAGGAGGGCCATGAGTCATGGTTGGCCCCAACCCTGGCATTAAAGTCCCCCAGCAGGAACAGGTATTCGGTATTGGGGATGCTACTAATGATATTATGGAGTTCCTCGTAGAACTGGTCTTTAGCTTCAGGTGGGGAGCAGAGTGTTGGAGCATAGATGCTGAGTAGGTGTACTGGAGCAGAGGCAGTGAACAGTCGGAAGCAAATGGACCCCTGGGTGGAGCACTACCTAGAACTGTACTCCAGGGAAAATGTTGTCACTGAGACCACCCTCAATGCAGCCCAGTCTCTGCCAGTCATGGATGAGCTGGACGTACAGCCAACAAAATCGGAACTCAGTGATGCCATTGATTCTCTAGCCAGTGGAAAAGCCCCTGGGAAGGACGGCATTACCCCTGAAATAATCAAGAGTGCCAAGCCTGCTATATTTTCAGCACTGTACGAACTGCTTTGCCTGTGCTGGGACGAGGGAGCAGTACCGCAGGACATGCGCGATGCCAATATCATCACCCTCTATAAGAACAAGGGTGACCGCGGTGACAGCAACAACTACCGTGGAATCTCCCTGCTCAGCATAGTGGGGAAAGTCTTTGCTCGAGTTGCTTTAAACAGGCTCCAGAAGCTGACCGTGTGAGGCACAGTGTGGCTTTCGAGCAAAGTGATCCACCATTGACATGCTGTTCTCCCTTCACCAGCTACAGGAGAAATGCCATGAACAACAGATGCCCCTCTACGTTGCTTTCATAGATCTCACCAAAGCCTTTGACCTCGTCAGCAGACGTGATCTCTTCAGACTACTAGAAAAGATCGGATGTCCACCAAAGCTACTAAGTATCATCACCTCATTCCATGACATTATGAAAGGCACAATTCAGCATAGCGGCACCTCATCAGACCCCTTTCCTATCCTGAGTGGTATGAAACAGGGCTGTGTTCTCGCACCCATACTGTTTGGGATCTTCTCCCTGCTGCTCTCACAAGCGTTCAAGTCTTCAGAAGAAGGAATTTTCCTCCACACAAGATCAGGTGGCAGGTTGTTGAACCTTGCCTGTATTAGAGCGAAGACCAAAGTACGGAAAGTCCTCATCAGGGAACTCCTCTTTGCTGATGATGCTGCATTAACATCTCACACTGAAGAGTGTCTGCAGAGACTCATCGACAGGATTGCAGCTGCCTGCAACAAATTTGGCCTAACCATCAGCCTCAAGAAAACGAACATCATGGGACAGGAAGTCAGAAATGCTCCATCCATCAATTTCGGCGACTACGCTCTGGAAGTGGTTCAAGAGTTCACCTACCTAGGCTCAACTATCACCAGTAACCTGTCTCTCGATGCAGAAATCAACAAGCGCATGGGAAAGGCTTCCACTGCTATGTCCAGACTGGCCAAGAGAGTGTGGGAAAATGGCGCACTGACACGGAACACAAAAGTCCGGGTATATCAAGCCTGTGTCCTCAGTACCTTGCTCTATGGCAGCGAGGCCTGGACAACGTATGTCAGCCAAGAGAGACGTCTCAATTCATTCCATCTTCACTGCCTCCGGAGAATCCTTTGCATCAGGTGACAGGACCGTATCTCCTATACAGAAGTCCTCGAGGCGGCCAACATCACCAACTTATACACCCTACTGAGTCAGCGGCGCTTGAGATGGCTTGCCCATGTGAGCCGCATGGAAGATGGCAGGATCCCCAAGGACACTTTGTACAGCGAGCTCGTCACTGGTATCAGACCCACCGGCCGTCCATGTCTCCGCTTTAAAGACATCTGCAAACGTGACATGAAGTCCTGTGACATTGATCACAAGTCGTGGGAGTCAGTTGCCAGCGATCACCAGAGCTGGCGGGCAGCCATAAAGGCGGGGCTAAAGTGTGGCGAGTCAAAGAGACTTAGCAGTTGGCAGGAAAAAAGACAAAAGCGCAAGGGGAGAGCCAACTGTGTAACAGCCCTGACAACCAATTTTATCTGCAGCACCTGTGGAAGAGCCTGTCACTCTAGAATTGGCCTTTATAGCCACTCCAGGCACTGCTTCACAAACCACTGACCACCTCCAGGTGCTTACCCATTGTCTCTCGTGACAAGGAGGCCAAAGAAGATACCTTGTATCCTAGGATTCATACATTGGGAGTTGGAGTGAAGATCGGAAGCAGCCTGGACAGTCGGAGGATGAAGGAGTCATGGCAGCTGCCAGGAAAGAGCGCACAACTTGAGGAAGCTCTTGTTGCGGCCGCAAACCAGTTGGACATTGAGGGAATGGAAGCCCTTCCTGTTGATGGAGCTCACTAGCCAGTAGCTTGGTGCCTTGATAGCCCCATGGATGCAAGCAATGATGCCTTGTACCTGGGGGGATCCAGAGATGGAGGCAGCACCTCGTGCCTTCTGTCCCTGTGAGGCCAAGTCCATCATCAAATGAATGTGCTGTCCAACTCTGGCAAAGAGGCATCATTGATTAATGAGATGCAATAGTGTGCATCCGTTTGTGAGATGCCACCCAAGTCCGCAGCTGATCCTTGGAAGGAGCCATAAGATAAGTTCAAGTCCACAATAACTTTGATGGCTACTGGCAATGCATGGTGACTAGTGCTACGAGGTCTTTGGCGACAGACGTCAAGGACCATCTGCTGATGCCCTGGGGCAGCCTTGACTCGGTACCCACTGTGCACCTACTGTTCAGAAACTGACAGCTTCTGAAACACAATAGCCCCTTTAAATATTCCACCTTCCCCCTTCAACAAGCTCTTAACAAGCTTTTTAGCAAGTTTAATTGGCCTTAATTCATCCTTCCCCGGGCCCTGGTGATTATTGCCGGCACTGGGTTCGGTGCCTTGAAATTAACACACCACCTGGTGTTGGTATTCTCAGGTCCTCCAGCCCTTTGCAGACTTCAGGGGTCCCTGAAAATTCAACCCCCAGAGTGGGACTTGATGCCACAACCTTCTGACTCAGAGGTGAGTTTGCAATTAAGCTCACATTTACTTTGCCAATGTAACATTTTTTCCTTTATCCACATCAGCCAGCCTTCTAAAACTTCTCTGTGATTGCTAATTTAGTGTCAGTTTGTGCATTAACTAAAGTTCACTTAATAGAAGATTTGAAGGCAATTTTATAAATTCCATAACTTTTAATTTTTATTTTAAATCAAGCCACTTGAGGACAAAAAAATGATTGTCAGGGAAAGTACAAAAATCACTACTTTTAATAAGAATGGATATCAATGACCGACAAGGTGAGAAAGGCAAGGACAAACTGAAAGAGGAACTCAACAAGGAATTAGTTTCCAGCTGAAAATGTGAAACCTCTTTTTATCTCATATAAAAATGTGTGTTTCCTGAGAAGTCATATTACCTTGGTTCTAATTGTAAAATTATATCTATATACATTAAAAACACATGAGTTCCTGCCAATGTTTTGCATCATAAATTCCTCTATCCATTTTTATAATGCAGGGCCACCTAGAGGGCGGAGCTACAGTGTGATAAAAGCAAAATACTGCAGATGCTGGAAATCTGAAATCAAAACAGAAAGTGTTGGAAATACTCAACAGGTCTGGTAGCATCTGTGGAGAGAGAACCAGAGTTAATGTTTCAGGTCTGTGACCTTTCATCAGAACTGACAACAGTTAGAAAAGAATTACGTTTTAAACATGTGATTGGGGGGGTGCGGGGGTGATATGGTTTGCTGGGGAAGGGAACAAGAGAGAAGATGTGTGTGACACCCACCTCTTTTTTGTTCTCTTTTCCCCTGCCCCCAGCCACACTTCACTTGCTTAAAACCTAATTCTTTTCTAACAGGAATTACAGTGTGATAAGTTTACATAGGCAATTTCCATTATAAACGGGGGCATAAGTTATAATGAAAATATAAAAATATGGACAGAACATATGATTTTAAAATGGGGATAGAATTATATCTGCATGTCTTGGTCCAATTATCTCCCACCATCTAACCCCATTTCACCTGAAACTACACTCAGTCTTGGCTCCTGTATACAATGCCACAGGAGATTGACTAATATGCTTAAAAACTTGAAGAGCAAACTATCAAATCAAACTATGTCAGATTACTCAATTATTCTTTTATTTTGACAAGGGACCAAACTTCACAAAGCATTAGAATTCTGATTTATTTGAACTTCATTATTCAAAACACCAGTTTCTGGGGAGTCCCAGAGCTGATGTAATTTTGGGAATGAAACTCCTGTTCCAAATGTATGAAAGGTGTTATTCTTCCTGACTGTCATTTGAGGAATGAAAACACAAAAATGAAGGACAGATTTTCTCCAGGTGATTATATATTAATCTACTGAAAAATATAGATTTACTGATCTAACTGCTAACAGTGTAAAGTCCATTGTATTGGGGACCAAGATATTTGGTTTTCCTAACCATAGTTGCTGACACTGGCCTATGCAGCTGGAGGTACTGCCCAGGCTGGTCCTGAAATGTATGCCAGAATTATAGGAGATGAAAGTTACAATCACTTTTATTGATGATAACAAGGCTTTAATAACTAGATATCATTGCAAACATTGTTAATTAGGTATATATACACACACAGTTTTCTTCTTTGCCTCTCCTTTGTCTATCACTTCACAGACAAATGCTCTGTCAATTCCAGTGTTGAGCATTAATACAGACTGTTCAGTGGTGGGAACCTGGTTGACATAAGGAAGTCCAACTAGAGCATGGCTAGCCAACCCGAACCTGATGGGACCCAACGACATCACCTCCTCCAGTACATGGCTCCATTGTTAATGTACTTTTTGGACTTGAAAGGTTGTTTAGTTATAGCTTTTTTTTTTAAGCTTGTGCAGATAAGCAACAAAGTGAAAAACGGAAGCTAGGTTAACTGATGGTCGGTTCGGGCGTGGGAAAAAATGAAAGGACTCGGGCCAGGTGGGGCTCGGGTCGGATGTGGTTCTGTTGGGCTCGCGTCGGGTTTCATTTGCAAACCCGAACCAGCCTTTAAGCCCAACAGCACCAGGTGACCAGTGGCATTAAGACGTGAATGGGACAGAAGCAATCAGAACAATTACTGCATGCAAGGAGACCATTCAGCCCATCATGGCTGTGCCAGATCTTCACTGGAGCAATCCATAACTAATCCCACTACCATGCTCTCTCCTTGTAGCCCTGTATTTCCCCTGCTTCAAATATTAATCTATTTTTCCCTGAAAAGATGCATTTGTCCCTGCCTCAACTATTCTTCATGGCGAAACATTCCATGCTGTAATATTCTCTGTGTAGATAAATCTCCTCACCTCTCTCCTCGTTCTGTTAAGTGATCATTTTAAATTGATGACCACTTGTGACTGACTTCCCAGCCAGAGGAAATATTCTTTCTCTATACATTCCCTCAAAGCACTTCATAATTTTAAAACTTCTATTAAGTCTCCTCTTAGCTTTCTCTGCTGCAGTGGAAATATCTGGATGACTTGTCTATCCTCAAAGGTATAGCATCTTATCCATGGTGTCATTCTGGTTCTCTCTGCCCACTCTGACTTTAATGTTCTTTCTCTAATGGAGCATGCAGAATGGCAGACAATACACTAATTGAGGCTAAAGCCTTGCACTAGTTCCACCTCTGCAATTGTCCACCTTCTTCTACCAAAGCCTAGATCAGGCAGTCATTACCTCAAGGCTTGTTTATGAAATTGGCAAATTTCCAGCCCATAGGTGTGCAATGTTACAATTACTCTTTTGCTTTTATAGTCTCTAAATCAGCTGGTTTCTACCCTCTGACTATCTTCCTCATCTGAAGATAATTGCCATTATTAACGGAGAGCAACTCCCTATTTATACCAGCTGCAGTCATCATCTAGTAGCAACATACTCTGCCTACAGTGGTGACTTTGATATATAACAACTGCAGCAGACAGTCATTTACTTGTTAGATGCTGCATGTAATGTCAGGATTCCTTCTAAAGCTGCTTCATGTCAAACCTTAACTGCCAATCTTAAAAAAAGAGCAAAGTCAATAATCAATTGTGAGGATGTACAATGAAGATTATTTGTCCTTTATATTATACAAGTGCTTGCTTTTTTAGTGTCTCTACTAATGCAAGGTAAATGAATTATACAAAATAAGATGCCCGGAACTTCGATGGGATAATTACAGCATTTGATGAGAAGCTGCAGTGTTGAGGACTTAAAAGGATGATTTACTGTCAGCACTAAATTACTTTGCATCATGGTAAATTAAATGTTCTTCTGACGACCATCAGATGTAATTCTACATGTCACTGTGGTGTCAAAAAGGCTTTGGAGACACCATTGATAATGAATAAGCCAAATAGTCAATACCTGCCTCTGGTGATTGGAAGTTGCTTCATACAGCTGCACATTACTTACCTGAGGCAATCAAAGGTTGGTTGTGACAACCAAATCACTGAACCCTTACCTGTCTGTTACAATGAGAAGCTTCTTTTTATCAGACATAGGGCACAGTAACTGCTTGTCTCTAATCTTAAGAAACTGCTTTATAATGGCCACACCAACAGCATTTTTATCGTGCCCACCTCAGGATTATCATTGAAGATAAACTGAAGAATGCACTGTAGAATCAGTACTTGAAGGCGAATGCAGTACCAATATTTTATGAGTTGAATAGTTGGACAATTCTGTGGCTGCTTTTGGTATATTTATTTTGTAGTTTTTGCAAATGCTGTGCAGTTATAGAGCTGAAAGCTTGGTTGTACACAAATATTCACTTGGAGAAGAGACACTGCTTTAATTCTGGGAAAACTGCTGGCAGGGTGTCGAACATAAGATTAAATGTCAGTCCATTGAAATGGCAACCATTTTGTTACTTGTCCTACCTGATGGTGTCAATTTACACTGAGGACTGAAATAGCCTGTAATTAAATTGCCTCTGACCCACTGTTTGTGTGTCCCTTTTGTTTGTTAGTATCAAATGGCTTGTGCCTTGAATAATGAATTGGACTGAAAAAGTACATCAGTGTTGATAATGTAAGTTCCAACATCATTAATCACTTCTTAGGTTCTTGTTGTCAAGTTTTTTTTTTGAACAAGATGCTAATCCTGGTTGTTCCCAATATAATTAAAATTAGAAATCTATACAGAATTAAAGCAGAGTCAGATGATGGAATTATGTCATGTTGCCATTGGTAACTGCCCCCTGGTTATGTGGTCGCTACCTCCATTTAAAAAAAGCTATGAAAGGCTTGCATTTATATAACCACATCACTCAGGAACACTCCAAAATACTTCACAGACAATGCATTACTCTGAAGAGCAGCAACCGTTGCTATGGAGGCAAGCACAGCATCTACTTAGTGCATAGCAAGATGCCACAAACAGCAATAATCTGGTTGTAGTTAATCATTAACTAGATGGATGTGTGCATTATTTTAGCAGTGATTAGATGGAAAATCCCCAGATGAAGCCATATCTTTAACTTTACCAAAATGGTAAATTTCCAAGGGCAAATTGAAAACTGGATAGTTAATCTGCTTAATGACCATATTCTGAGTTCCTTGCCTTTTCCAAACAGCTTCCAGACATTCTATCTGCCAGTAAAAGCAACAACATTTGGCAGCCAAAATGTAGCAGGACGAAAGTTCTTTCACTGAGTCTGCCATTGTTATACATGTAAATGGAAAATTATTGAAACAGGTTTTGTTTAATAATGAAAATTGAACATTGCATTGCCTTGAGAAAAACCTCTATTGTAGATTCAAAGGAGTGAACGATGTGAAGAGATCTGCCTAACATTCAAGTGTACTTCTAATAAAGAATAAATCTAGAAATCAACTAGGGGAGAAGCAATAATCCTAAAACTCTTCAACTCCCCCTACCAACAACCCCCACATTACCAACTCCCCACCCCACCAACATCCTGCACTTACACGTATAGGAAAGGTTAGCTTCACTCTTCTATATAGAGTCCCTGGGCGCAAGGGGAAGGGCCACAGATTGCACTGGATTCAGAACGATCTGACAAGTCTGTAAATATAAAAGCGTACCTGATTTTTAAAAAAGGCCACTCGTCTGAACATTTCACAGTATATTTTGTGTCAGATACAATAATGTTTATTTATTGACATATCATTTTCAGTTATGTCACGAATATTTCATCCATCTGCACAATCCTGCTATAATCCAACCCTATTGTGGAATTCTGGAGAATCAATGGTAAATTAAGCACCCAAACAGTTCACAGTGATTGGATGACAGTCATGAAAGTTACTCCACAAGTGATGACGGAGCCTTTCACAGGACAGAAAAGGCGTAATTAGTGCAAGCACAAACATCAGCCCCCAGTGTTGAGTCCCAGCACATCATTCCAACATCAATTGTTAATGTCACCTCAGCAGATGACGTGGTTGCTGAACCTGACGTCTGGGAGGAGAAATCAGCTCCTGTAAGCAGAATGAGGCTTGAGCTCGTTCAGCAAACTATGACATGGGTCAGTCAAGATTTCTCTGCTGAGTCTAAATTGCCTGAGGTCTTGCATTACAGCTGGAGCTGGATAATTAATATGAGGCATGTTGGCGAGGGCACTGTCAGATAACTCATCCTCCTTGAGCCATTTGAGATTGTCTCTGAAAGTTGCATCTTTTTCACCATCACACTCCTTCATTAAGATCTTAATGGCCTAGTAATTATAAATTCCTTTAAGGCACTCCTTTAAAACCTACCTCTTTGACAAAGTTTTTGGTCATCTGACCTAATATCTCCTCATGTGACTCGGTGTCATATTTTGTTAACATTCCCGTGAAACACCTTGGGATGTTTTATTATGTTAAAGGTTCTTATGAAATATAAGTTGTTATACAAAAGAAAGACTTGCTTTTATATAGCTCCTTTCACAACCTTATAAAGCACTTCATAGCCAGTGAAGGACTTTTGAAGTGTAGTCACTGTTATAATGTAGGAGATGTGGCAGCCAATTTGCACACAGGAAGCTCCCTCAAACAACAATGTGGGTTGAGGAATGAATATTGGGCAGGACACCAGGAAGAAAGTGCCACAGGATCTTTTACATCCACCTGAGAGGCAGGCAGGGCCTCAATTTAACATCTCATTTGAAATATGACACTTCTGCAGTGCAGCACTGGAATGCCAGCCTAGACTTTGCTGTCAAACATCTGGAATGGAACTTGAACCCACAACCTTCTGAGCTTGAGGTATGTATGCTATCCACTCAGCCATGGCTGACACAATTTGTACTGCTGCTTTCAATTCCCAATGGTGTGCTACATATGGTGGACGATCCAGTCTGACAGCAAACACAATATTTCCATAATTAATCTTGTTTCAAAAGAAAACTTAATATTGCCACAAAATCACTGAGTTTGCATTTAAACTTTGTATATCAACCATTCCTGCACCACATCCCCTACCAGCCCCCACAATCTCTCTCACTCTCTCACGCATACTCTAAAATCAAGGGGCATTTGTTCGTTGGTATGAGCTGAGTCAATGTCTCTACATCGCTGGAAGTAAGTCAGTGGGTACTTGTATTTTTGAGTTGAGCCAATGAATGTGTGTCAGGTTTTCAAATGTTGCAGCATTAGACTTGCAATCTTACCTCAGTTGTGTAATATCCTCAAATACTTCCAATACTCTCCTGTAAAAGACTAATTAAATAAATGTTACCATCCCTGGTAGTTAATTAAAAAAGGAAAGATTTTTAAATGTTCTGATGGTCATTGAGTTTTGACAATCCTGGGCAATATTGGCCAGCTGATCATTCTTAAAACTATTAAAACATATTGAATGTTTCGTTGACATCTGTCCACTTTGGGTATTGCAGGACTCAGCTTGTGCAGTCTGATTGAATTAACTAAAAAAAAAAGACCTCCGATTGTAACAAGTGGGATTTCAACTCCACAATCTCTCCCCTTGAGCTGATAAAACGAGCCAAACGAGTGAGGAGAATGAGATTCCCAGACATGGGAATGGCAGTGGATCCCATGATCTGATATTTTAATAAAGCCTGCAACCTTTTCATGTAAAATGTGGTTGGATGGGGAAACCGGTGAACTGTTCCCAGATTACATGGATAAGGCACCTTTGTCCAAATATTACTACAACAACAAATGTTGATTCTTGCTTTAAAACTTACATCCACCAGCAAACAGGTAGGGTTCATAAATAGTGAGTTTTAAATTATGGATAATTAGAATTTTGTATCAGTGTATTTCTGGGAACTTTTATTCTCCTCCAAGCAATGTACGATCTGTTGTGGGTCTTCATACCAAGTTACTTTAGATGTTTTCACTTCTTCTTCATTGTATCTGTTTAATTTGTGCATTTTAAAAGTTAATGCAAAACTAGGGGCCATAAATATAAGATAGTCACAAATAATTCCAATAGAGAATTCAGGAGAAACTTCTTTACCAGAGAGTGGTTAGAATGTGGAATTCACTATCATACAGAGTAGTTGAGACGATTAGCACAGTTGCTTTCAAGTGGGAGTTAGATAAACACACGAGGCAGAAAGGAAAAGAAGGATAGGCTGATAGGGTGAGATGAAGGAAGGTGGGAGGAGGCTCGTGTGGAGCATAAACATTGGTATGGAGCATTTGTACCAAATGGCCTGTTTCTCTGCGTTCTGTGTAATTCTATGTAACACTCCCAGTTCCAGTATCCACTGTCAGTCTTAAGTATGGCCCAGTCAGGTAAAGCGCAGAGTAGAGCTCCCTGCACTCAGTCCCAACCTCAGAAGAGTATCTATTACTGCACCAGTGTGACAATTTTCCATTTTCCATACCAAGCATAGTGTAGTCTGAGTGAAATGGCCAATTCAACGCCATGTAGGGCTTGTGCAGTCCAGTGGGCAGGTGTTTGGCTTTCAACTAGGAGGTCTGCCTCAACCCCAAAATGTTTCTACACCAGTTGTCTCTTTGAATGAGGGGCTTACCTTAAAATGGGCTCTGGTCTACTTTATTGTTAAATGGGTGCCATCAGTGCTGGGAAGCTGCAGGGATTGTTTGTGAAAAGACCAGCTCCTTTCACAGTAATTGCACCCAGACAATGAAGGAGAGCTGGGCATTTGCAGGGCACTGCCTTTGATTAGGGCTTGACTGAGGGTAGCTCTGACTCTCGAGTGCAAATTTAGCAGCAATTGCTCGGAGGAACTGAATTTAGATTGATTCTAAGTGTGTCTCATAGTCCTCATGTGCGAAACTGAGAAAGCATTGAATAAATAATTCAGTATCCCAAAAATGTATTCATGCAGTTCGAATAGTTTCCTTATTTACACGTAGCTAATTACCTTGCACATTGCCTGAGGGATTAGGCTGCCCTTCTCCTTCACTGATTGATCAAACCCCTGCACGTGTGTTCCAGGCCAGTGGGAGGTCTTGACCTGCTATAATGATGTGAGAAATCAGAGGCTCTGGAGAAAATCCTGCAGATAAATAACATGGAAGTGAGCAGTACTATGTGCACAATGAGCTGAGGTCTAATTCTAGTCTATCAGTACTTCCACTGATCCACTTTCACACATCTGCAATCCAGTCACAACCTCCTCCAGTGACCTTTTCTTTGCTCGTTACCTCTCTGTCTTCCCCAAGGTGTTCCTCTACTCACTGCTCAGTATACTTCAGTCCTACATTCATTAGTAAGTAGCGATATAAAGCCACAGGCTGCAAAGCTAATGCCTTTAAACAGTAATTGTCTGCAGAAGGTAGCATGCCTCATTAAAATCCATTACTGCGGTGCACACAAACCAATTCACTCACAAATGAGCCAGTCCTTTCATGCCTCAGTTATTTCTTTGTATTTTGGCAGTTCCCACACTCAGCAGGATTGTGATGTTACTGATAATTAAATAAACCAAAAGTGAAGCAAGCTTACCAAGGCCTTTCAGCTAGTAAAGTAGTTGTCAAGAGTAGAGAGGGAAATCTGATTTGTGTGCTGCCATGACACAGCAAGTTTGAGCATGGTCCTGTGAGACTCTTCCTGTCATTGCCCACACAGCGAGTTCCTGATCTCGTCCAGCTTTCTGAGGAAGGCTAATACCCCTACATGCTCTTCCCCCTACACAGATTATACACATTCTGAGTGTGGCTGGAGGGCACTGAGTGTGAAGCAGGGAGTTTGGTAAGTGAGTAAATTTTAAGGGTTAATCTCTCAAGAATAATTTTTGTTTTGTTTATATCTAACAATTAATTGAAATTCCTGTTTCAGTTGAGGGATAAGTTACATTTCTTGCAGTTTTAAACGGGGGTTTTCTAACACTCAGAGTAGTTGCGGCTAGTTAATTAGGTAGCTAGCTTAAACTGGTTTCTGAGCTTTAGCAGAGCTGACACAGCATTGTTTTCAGAGTATAAATTGAGGGGACTCTCAGTGCTGCTTGTCTGCACTGAGTGCTGCTGGAGGGTACCGAGTGTGAAGAAGAGAGTTTGGTAATTGAGGGAGTTCGGGAAGGAGGGAACTATAAATTAAGAAGAAAATAAATTTGTGTGCAGAGTGTAAAGTGGGAGTTTGGTGCATGAGGGAGGGGTTCCTTCCTTCCTTTCTTTCTTCTACCTTTTTTCAGCCTCCAGTAGCTGCCTCTCTCTTCAGGACAGGGGAAGAAGTTGATTAGTGAGTAACTGGTAAGTAATTTTACTTCTCATTGGAATAAAAAGTTTTTAAAGTTACGTTATGGCAGGTCAGCTCGGCCAAGTGGAATGTACGTCCTGCAGTACGTGGGAAGTCATGGATGCACCACGTGTCCTAGACAAACACATCTGCAGGAAGTGTCACCGGCTGCAGAAGCTTGAGCTCCGGGTTTCGGAACTCGAGCGACGGCTGGAGTCACTGTGCATCCGCAAGGCAGAGGACTATGTGGATTGTATGTTTAGGGAGGTGATCACACCGCAGGTTAGCAGCATGCAGGTAGAGAGGGAATGGGTGACCACAGGCAATCTAAGAGAACCAGGCAGCCAGTGCAGGAGTGCCCTGAGTCTATCTTGCTTGCTAATTGCTTTTCCATTTTGGATTCTGGTGAGAGCGATGGTTCCTTGGGGGAGTGCAGCCAGAGCAAAGTCCATGGCACCACGGGTGGCTCAGCTGCCAGGGTCAAGGATGTTACGGAGCGGCTGCAGGACATCCCTCTGGGGGAGGGAGAACAGCCGGAGGGAGAACAGCCAGAGGTCGTGGTCCACATTGGTACCAATGACATAGGTAGGAAGAGGGATGAGGTCCCGAAAGCAGATTTTAGGGAGTTAGAAAGGAAATTAAAAAGTTGGACCTCCAAAGCAGTAATCTCAGGATTACTCCCAGTGCCACGTGCTAATGAGCATAGGAATAGGAGGATTGATTGATTGATTGAACATGTGGCTGGAGACTTGGTGTAGGAAGAAGGGTGCCAGATTTCTGAGGCACTGGGACCTGTACAGGATGGACACTTTAACAGGACCGGAACTAGCATCCTCGCAGGGAGATTTGCTAGTGCTGTTGGGGAGGGTTTAAACTAGCTTGTCAGGGGATGGGAACCTGAGGGGTAGCTCAAATTGGAAGGAAGTAAAACTGGTAACAGGAGGCAGAAAATTAGCAAGTGACATTAGAAGGCAGGTGAAACAAAGGCAAGCATCAACTAGGCTTAGAATGCAGAATGTCAAGAAGGTTAAGGGCACTCTGGGCAAGAATGTGGCAGATGGAATACAATGTGGAAAAATGTGAGGTTATCCACTTTGGTAGGAGGAATAGGTGTGCAGAGTATTCCTTAAATAGTAAGAGATTAGAAAGCGTAGATGTACAAAGGGACCTGGGTGCCTGGGTGTCCTTGTAAATAAGTCACTGAAAGCTAACATGCAGGTGCAGCAAGCAATTAGGAAGGCTAATGGTATGTTAGCCTTTATCGCAAGAGGATTTGAGTACAGGAGTAGTAAAGTCTTGCTTCAATTGTATAGAACCTTGGTTCGACTGCACCTGGAGTACTGTGTGCAGTTTTGGTCCCTTATCTTAGGAAGGATATTATTGCCATAGAGGGATGGCGGGACTATCCTATGAAGAGAGATTGGGGAAACTGGGCCTGTAATCTCCAGTGTTTCAAAGTATGAAAGGTGTTCTCATTGAAACCTACAAAATACTTAAAGGGATAGACAGGTTAGATGCAGGTAAGATGTTTCCCCTGGTTGGGGAGTCTAGAACCAGGGGACACAATTTCAAAATAAGGCGGAAGCCACTTAGGATAGAGATGAGGAGAAATTTCTTTACTCAGATGGTTGTGAATCTTTGGAATTCTCTACCCCAGAGGGCTGTGGAAGCTCAGTCATTGAGTATGTTTAAAGCAGAGATTGACAGATTTCTAAATACAAATGACATAAGAGGCTATGGGGATAGTGTGGGAAAAAGGCATTGAAGTGGATGATCAGCCATGATCATACTGAATGGCGGAGCAGGCTCGATGGGCTGAATGGCCTGCTCCTGCTCCTATGTTTCTATGTCCTATGTTCCTATTCAGTTACATGGAGAGACTAGAGAAGCTGGGGTTGTTCTCCTTAGAGCAGACAAAGTTAAGGGGAGATTTAATTGAGGCTTTCAAAGTCATGAAAGGTTTTGAGAGAGTGTGTAAGGAGGAACTGCCTCGAGTGGCAGAAGGGTCGGTAACCAGAAGGCACAGATTCAAGATAATTGGCTAAAGAACCAGAGGTGAGATGAGGAGAATTGTCTTTTAATGCAGCAAGTTGTTGTGATAGGGAATGCACTGCCTGAAAGGGCGGCGGAAGTAGATTCAATAGTCACATTTGAAAGGGGATTGGATAAGTGCTCGAAGGAGAAAGTTGCAGTGTTGTGGGGAAAGAACAGGGGAGTGGGACTATGTGGACAGCTCTTTCAAAGAGCTAGCACAGGCAGAATGGGCCGAATGGCCTCCTTCTGTGCTGTTAGATTCTGATTGGAAATAATAAAAGATTGTTCGTAACCTGTCCTTCTGCCAGCAGTCTTATTCCCCTCCTGTCTCTATGATCAAATTCCTGCCCATGCTGCTTTGTAGTGAACATTTGCTGCCACAGTTCTCGCTCTGCTAGCACCTAATCTGAACTATGAATGACACACATAGTATTGAAGCTTCAGAGTTGCTGAAGACAATGGCACCATGTCTGCATTATTCGCAGTTCAGATTAAAGCTTAATTTGATTTAGTAGTCAAAACTGTGACAGCAAGTATCACTACACCCATCTCAGCGGCTGGCAGTAACCCGAAGAGTTCAGTATAACACAGTCGAACCAGGAGCTTGAAAATAGAACTGGAAGGAGATAAATGGAGCTGGTAGAGGGGCAAGAGAAGGACAAGCTTTTGTTAGATTTCACATGGGCGATATTAGCTTCAATAAGGTAGTCACTCCCCAGCTCTGTCACTATATACAGGAAAGCCATTCACTGTCCTTTCAACTCTTCTTATAGAAATTCAGCCAAAGATTTTGTAACAGCTCTATTGTAAATGGTTTAATCTAAATGTGGTTCATCTATTGGCCTTAGGAGTACAATTGCAAAGAAATACCGCACACTGATCATCCCTCCTTCGTAATGAACCCAATGTTTCTAAAGTATTCTACCAAAGGAACCCATCATTCTGCTTACAGTCACCCAGCACTTTCTGGTATCTTGTTTGAAGCCTATGTGCAACCTCCTGAAGCCTGGTCTATCCAACAGTCTCCGACTCCTTCCCTGTAACACACTTATGATATAAAGTTTTAGGAACCTTTTAATCAGCTTGACAACAGCACAGATGTGTTGAAATCTATTGACCCATTTAGGCTTTAATTCCAGGTTGGGAAGGTATGTGTAGAAACAAGTCGGTATAATATATACCGACTGGGTTATTTTCTGACAATTGGCTGTAAATTAGCTCTGACTAACTTATTTCAATTACTATTTATCAGTGAGGATGCTATTCCATATCAAGTACATGGAACATCTTGCTCTTGACACTCACTGCTGTAAACAAGGAAAATGCAATGTAAATGGTATAAAATTTATATCAATTCCACAGGATGTGCATATCATAACAATAATGAACACAGCATTCCAACAGCATATGGAAGGTCCTAGGTTTGATCCCCAGTCTACACTGAGTCAACTAGCGCCAGTCTGGTTGGCAATTGGGTGCCATAATGGTCACTAGGCTGACACCACTGGGCGCGGAACAATCCAATCAGGTAAGCCCGAGGATCAATATTGTTCATTTTAATGAGACCGGCGAGCTGCCAACTCCTGCTGCGGACCCCCTTGCCAGTGAAGCAGAGGTCAATGTCAGGCCACCGCAATCCCAGAAGTGGCCCTCAGTTAAGACCTGGGAAGGAGGGAGGAGAACACAGGCCATATGGTGGCACTCCTGCTCCTCCTGGCTTCACAGAAAGGTAAGCTTAGAAAATTTAGCACCTTTTTGGTGGCAACCTCCAGCTCTCCTTATAAGGACTGCTGGATGAGCTGCATGTAGATCCAAAAGTCTGAAGGAACCAGGCCCGACATCTGCTCTGATCAGCACTGACAGATTCTGCACAGGATCCTTGTACAGGCTTTAGACCCCTCATTAACAAATACAAGAGGCCCAATGCCTGCTTAAGGCAGCAGTCTGGGGTGCTTGCAAACCTGCCTTTACCAATATGGCAGCCCTCAAAAGGCAGATTGGGCACAGGACATTGTTCCCCAAAATTTGTCCCTTTTTGGCCTCCATTTTCTGCCTGAGAAATGGGCACTTCAAGGACCAATTTCTCCCCCTCACTTTCTAGGCTGAGACATGACAATTGACCCTTAGATAAGATAAACTTGAGGGCAGGCAGAATTAGCAGAACTGTATGGCCCAGAAAAAGTCAGCATCTTCAGGCAAGGAGGAGAAATACAGGGACAGAAAAAAAATCTGGGAAGTATTTAGAAGTGAGTTAAAGGCAATAATTTCATTTTGGGATTCAGATGAGATTTGAATCCATTCGATGCTTGTTTTATTGGAATGATGTCACCTTAGCCCCTTACTAAGATTGACTGCCTTGTAACCTCTTTGAGTAGCATTATCTTCTGTCTACATATTTCTGCATTTGCACAACAACTCTTCACCAGAAATTCAAAATAAAGTATATTCTTCACGAAAACAAAATTGCTTTAAATTCTTGACGACTTTTTTTTAATAAACCTTAACCCAATTTGTGCTGCAGGAGATGTCGTCTTTGATTGACTAAATTGTTTCGAAATAAACTATAAATTCTGATAAGCTTTTGGTGAAGAGAAAGCTGAGGAAATTTGATTTTACAATGTAAGAGATAGCCTATAATAAGCCATTAGAAAGGTTTTTTGCCTCCCTCGGCTCAGTGACCGACAGGACTAGGTTGCAAGAGTCTGTGAGTTGTGTTTCTCAATGCTCATTATACAAACTCCTATTTAGTTTCCAAGATAAAGACCAGGTATAATTTTTCAGAACACATTAGGAAATTGGGCATGTGCACAATTGGTTATTATTTTGCCGAACCAAGAAGGTTGACGTCATGTCTTACTGATTTAACGGTTTGAAGTCCACATATTTCCGTTAGCGTTCAGTCTCGAATAGTAATCAGCAACATTTCCTAAAGAAGGAAATCCAAACTTCCTTTAAACAAGGATCCATTTCAGCAGCTGACAAGCACAGCTCCGAAATTTCCTTCTGAACCACATGCTGCTGCCAATGTGAAACAGAATCAACTTCGAACAGGAGGGAGGTGAATGCTATTCATCCAACTCCTTCATCAACACTATTTGAGGGGCAATCTGATCGAGATGTTCAAAATGTTAAAAGGATTCAAAAGGGTAGGTACCAAACAACTATTCTCCCACAAGTAACTCCCCAAAGCCTGTCCACCATCTACAAGGCACAAGTCAGGAGTGTGGTGGAATATTCTCCACTTGCCTGGATGGGTGCAGCTCCAACAATACTAAAGAAGTTCAACACCATCCAGGACAAAGCAGCCCGCTTGATTGGCACCCATCCACCATCTTAAACATTCACTCCCTTTACCACCAATGCACAGTGGCAGCAGTGTGTACCATCTACAAGATGCACTGCAACAACTCACCAAGTCTCCAACAGCACCTTCCAAACCTATGACCTCTATCACCTAAAAGGACAATGGCAGCAGATGCATGGGAACACCACCACCTGCAAGTTCCCCTCCAAGCCACACACCATCCTGACTTAGAACTATATCAGTGTTCCTTCACTGTTGCTGGGTTGAAAAGCTGGAACTCCCTCCCTAACAGCACTGTGAGCATACCCCCACCAGATGGACTGTAGAGGTTCAAGGAGACAGCTCACCACCACCTTCTCAAAGGCAATTAGGGATGGGCAACAGATGCTGGCTTTGCCAGCGATGCTCACATCACATGAAAGAATTAAAAAAAAAAAAATTCTTCTAATGGGAGAATCAAGAATGAGTGTTCTTAATCTTAAAATTAGAGCCAGGCCATTCATGAAGGAAATCAGGAAGAACTTTTTCACACTATAGGCTGGGAAAATCTGCTATTCTCACAAAAGGCTGTGAATACAGGGGGAGCAATTGGAGTTTTCAAGTCTGAGATCAATAGATTTTTGTTGGTTAAGGGTATTGAGGGATTTGGAGATAAGGTGAGTAAGTGGAGTTGAGGTGCATATCAGTCATGATCTAATTGAAAGATGAAGTAGTATTGAGCGGCTGAATAGCCTACTCCTGTTCCTATTTCCTTCCATATTACAAGTGTGCTGGTACCAATTTTACTTATCTATCATTTGGAAGTCATCAGAACAGCTGCTGAATGGCAGTCATTTAGTTCAAGATGTGATCAGTAAAGTCCTAATAATTGGCCCCTTTCAAAATAGTACAACCAAGCATCCCAAAATAGCTGTTACACACAAGTAAACTTCTGAACTAAAAACAGAAAATGCTGGAAATTCTCAGCAGGTCAGGCAGCATCTGTGGAGAGAGAAACAGAGTTAACGTTTCAGTTTGAGAACCTTCCATCAGAATTGAGAAAAGTTAGAGCTGTGACAGGTTTTAAGCAAGTACAGAAACAGGGAAAGGCAGGCAGGGAGGAAAGAACAAATGGGAAAGCCTGTGATAGGGTGGAAGGCAGGAGAACTTAAAGGACAAAGGGATGATGGGGCAAGGCAAAAGGAGATGGTAATGAGGCAAGTAAAGAAACAAAAGATGGGTCTAGAGGAGGTGTAAATAGGAATAGCAGAATCATTAATAAAATGTTGATATTTCCACTGTGCGTAGCTTGTGGTCAAGTTACATTTCAGGCTGAGATGAGCCCATAAATATGATACGTAATCCCAATTTGAGAGATTTTCAAGATGGTAGCAGGTTGTTGGCAAGGCCAGTATTTATTGTCCATTCCTATTTGTTCTGGAGAAAGTGGGTGGTGGACTTTCTTCTTGAACCACAGCAGCAATGAAGAAACACCGATATTATCCCAAGTCATGATAGTGTGTGATGTGGATGGTATGTTGGAGGTGATGGTGTTCCCATGCACCTGCTGCCCTTCTCCTTCTAGGTGGTGGAAGTCCTGAGTTTTGGAGCTGGTGCTGAAGAGGCCTTGGTGTATTATTACAATGCATCCTGTATGCTGTACACACAGAAACCAAGATGTGCCAGTAGTTGAGGGCTGGATGTTTAGGCTAGTGGATGAGGTGTTGATCAAGCACACAATCAGGTAGACGGTGTGCAGAATAGGCAGGGGGATCAGAAAAGTGACTCTCCCCTTGTCTTTCACTCAGGGCGCTGTACAATATCAGCATTGCAACCTCATTTTCCCTCCTTTAGTGTGAGCAGATGTTAGTGGAACTGAGGCCTCATTCTTTGGTTGTTTTCTGAAGAAACAATTCAAGATTGATTGCTCTTGGATGATGTGTAATCTTCTTGCAGTGAGCTGAGCAGAAACAAGTGTGCTCCGTATGTTCCTGTGTGTTGATATGCATTTGATAAACGGTGTGGTGTGAATTACTTTTTTTCCTGTCCAATACAATAGAAAAAGATGAAATTGAAAAGTGTTTCTTCTGAAAACATCAACCGTTTTGTGAGGGGTTCCTGTCTTGTGTCTAGAGATTTTGATAGCTGGATTAGAGAGAAGGTTTTTTGATGTTTGCTTAATGGCTTTGCAGTACATCACCTGATGGTATTCTCAACTGTGTTGATATTGTCTCAGGTATGCTTCAAAAAGGCGGCAACCATTTAGAATGTGAGCCTCTTTGACAGGTATAGTTGAATCCCTATTATTGTAACTCATGAGTGCCTGCCCCCACTGCATATCTTGTAATCATTATGCATTGAGGGAGAAGATTAACATTCTGACTGTGAAGATATGTCACTTTATAGTATTAAATGTCCTTTGTACTGTACACCAGCCCTTTTGAATTAACTGTTAATCAAAGATCCTTTGGCCCCCTCCATTTTCCCATCCACATGCTGCCCCTTGGCAACATCATCCCAAAACACAACATCAGTTTCCACATGCATGCTGATGGTACCCAGCTCTACCTCACTTCCACCTGTCTCGACCCCTCCTCTGTCTCTAAATTATCAGACTGCTTGTCCAGCATCCAGTACTGGATGAGCAGAAATTTAAACCCAACTAAATATTGGGAAGGCTGAAGCCATTGCCTTTGGTCCCCGTCACAAAATCTTTTCCCTAGCCACCAGCTCCTTTTCTCTCCCTGGTAACAGTCTGAGGCTGAACCAGACTTCGCAACTTAGGTGTTATAATTGACCCCAAGATGAGCTTTCTCCATAACGTCACCGATGCTACCCTTTCCTTAGCTTATTGCTGCCGAAAGCCTCATCTGAGCCTTTGTTACCTCAAGGCTAGACCATTCTGATGCACTGCTGGCCAGCCTCCCACGTTCCACCCTCTGCTGCCTGTGTCATAATTCACACCAAACCCCGTTCACCTATCACCCCTGTGCTCATTGATATACATTGGTCTGAATCAAGCAACGCCTCGATTTTAAAATTTGCATCCTTGTCCCCAAATTACATTGTCAGGAGGGTTTAAGTGGTTTAATCTCACTTGTTTTCTTATATCCACCCAGCAGTTCCCTTGTCTTCCTTGAGCTGAGTGCAGCCAAGTCGGTCCTTCCTATCCTGCATAATTTAAACTGCAATATAAAGTGAATGATGATAATGGTCAAAACACAGAATGTATTTCCTTACCAGTTTGTTTAACAACATTTAAAAAAAACATGTTTTAAGGGCATGGTGATCTGAAGTATTATCTGGGCCTGCAGTCATAATTTCAGGGGAATTCATTGCTACTTTTGGTTAACCTTTCTTTGTTCGGTTAATTAAGCTTGGAACATCTCTATTTTATAAACAATGGTTAAAACTGTGATTTTTAAAAATTTACTTACAAAATGCCAGAGCTAATCTCCGATTTAATTCTTACTCAGGGAGCATCGAGACGTTCTGGGATTTACTGTGCTTTATCATTGAATGATGCAGCACGGAAAGAGAACATTTAGCTCATTGTACCTGTGCCAGCTTTGGAAAGCTTTTCAGGGCACCTGTATTATTTTAGTCTTGACTGAAAAAGGGATGGTGATGCTGTGTTGTAGCTGTGATTTACAAAGCAGATATCTCTGCTAACGAAGGGGGAAGCGAGGCCCCATAAATAAACCATTTCACTGGGAACCGCACAGGGGAGAAAGGAATAAATAACTGCTTAGCGAAAGAAAAGCCTTCGCTCTTGCTGCAATGATACTAACAGTGTACGTATGTTGGTTTGATCTTGATAAAACTTGTAATAATCTCTGATAACCTCACTGGAAATAAGCTGCAGGTGGACAATGTTATTGGAAAGTTTCAGTACAATACTTCAGAAAAAGATGAGTTTTTACTGGCATTTGTTAATAGTTCGCGACTCCTCAGATACTGAAGCAGTCTGTGTCTATCTGCAGCAAGACCTGGACAATATTCAGGCTTGGGCTAATAAGTAGCAAGGTACATTCACGCACACAAGTGCCAGGCAATGACCATCTCCAACAAGAGAGAATCTAACCATCTCCCCGTGACATTCAATGGTATTACCATCACTGAATCCCCCATTATCAACATCCTGGGGGTTACCATTAACCAGAAACTGATCTGGACCAGCCATCTAAATATTGTGGCTATGAGCAAGTCACAGACTGGGAATTCTGCAGTGAGTAACTCACCTCCTGTCTCCTCAATGCCTGTCCATCATCTACAGGGCACAAGTCAGGAGTGTGTTGAAATACTCTCCACTTGCCTGGATGAGTGCGGCTCCAACAACACTCAAGAAGCTTGACACCATCCAGGACAAAGCAGCCCACTTGATCGGCACCCCATCCATCACCTTAAACATTCACTCTCCCCACCACTGACGCATAGTGACAGCAGTGTGTACCATATACAAGACGCTTTGCAGCAACTCACCAAGCCTCCTTCAACAGCACCTTCCAAACCCGCGATCTTTTCCACATAGATGAACAAGGACAGCAGATGCATGGGAACACCATGACTTGCAAGTTTCCCTTCAAGCGACACAGCATCCTGATTTGGAACTATATCGCCATTACTTCACTGTCATTGGGTCAAAATCCTGGAACTTCCTTTCTAACAGCACTGTGGGTATACCTACCCCACATGGACTGCAGCAGTTCAAGAAGTCAGCTCATCACCACCACCTTCTCAAGGGCAATTAGGGATGGGCAATAATCGCTGGCCTGGCCAGCGACGCCCACATCCCATGAAAGAATAAGAAAAACTAATCTCACGCTTACATCTTGGATAAAATTTAGGGTTTTAAATGGTGCTGATTAAAGTCATCGAGAGATACAGCACTGAAACAGGCCCTTCAGCCCACCGAGTCTGTGCTGACCAACAACCACCCATTTATGCTAATCCTACATTAATCCCATGTTCCCTACCAAATCCCTGCCATTCTTCTACCACCTACCTACACTAGGGGCAATTTACAATGGCCAAGTTACCTATCAACCTGCAAGTCTTTGGCTGTGGGAGGGAACTGGAGCACCCAGCGGAAACCCACGCAGTCACAGGGAGAACTTGCAAACTCCGCACAGGCAGTACCCAGAACTGAACCTGGGTTGCTGGAGCTGTGAGGCTGCGGTGCTAACCACTGTGCCACTGGGGTGATTTTTTTTGGAAAAATGATCATGAAAAGGAAGGGAATTTTACAATATGCAAGTAACATAAAAGGAAAGCAGTGTTCTCTGGTAGGGACAAGTTGGTACAAGAGTCTCCTGAATATTACAGGGACACAAACAGCTCTTTAAAATGTATCCTGCTTCAGGACAACTCAATAACCCTTCAATAATTTGGGTTTGTTGCTCTGTGGGTAGGCGTTTGATCTGGAAGGATAGGATGGAACTTTATTTTTTATGTCTGAATCAAATGTGAATAACAACTGGTTATGAAACACCATATTTATTATTTAGCGAAAGAGCTGCCTCAGTCAATATTTCCATATCTTCTTTAGGTTGTGTTCAATGTTTGACTGTACACAAGGGGATATTTAAAGCTATATTCTGCAACATGTCAATAAAAGATTGATTAGAAGATGGAAGCTCTGCGTAATATTAATATGTTACAGGACTCTGCTATGTGACGTAAACCTCAAAGAGTTGCTGATGGCATTCTCAAACATTCCCAACTCTATCTAAGGCCTCCGATGGCTCCCTTTGTGGCATTCAACAGTTATGCAAACGATCCAAGATTCACATCAGTTTCTCTACCCTTATCTTTCACACAGAGTGCTCCAAAATGAACTACATGTAGGAGTTCACCTTCTCAGCATCAGCCAAATAATAACTGCACCATAGTGGAGGTTAGTGACACCATGGCATAAAAATACAGAAAGGTTCAGCCTTCCTATTCAAGTCAGTCGTCTAAGTCTACTCACCCCCTGTATGTTTCCAGTCCTCTGACATGGCCATGCTTGATGCCAGCACCTTTAGCTGTCTGGGCCTTCCTGTCTGGAACACTCTGCCTAAATCCATTCACCACGCTGCTTCTCTCTGCACCTTTCAAAGTCTTCCAGAAACTCACAGGGTGGCGCAGTGGTTAGCACTGCAGTCTCACAGCTCCAGCGACCTGGGTTCAGTTCTGGGTACTGCCTGTGTGGTGTTTGCAAGTTCTCCCTGTGACCGTGTGGGTTTCCTCCGGGTGCTCCGGTTTCCTCCCACAGCCAAAGACTTGCAGGGTTGATAGGTAAATTGGCCATTGTAAATTGCCCCTAGTGTTGGTAGGTTGTAGGAGAATTGAGGGAAGGTGGGGATGTGGTAGGGAATATGGGATTAATGTAGGATTAGTATAAATGGGTGGTTGTTGGTTGGCACAGACTCGGTGGGCCAAAGGGCCTGTTTCAGTGCTGTATCTCTCTATGACTCACGCCCTCGGTCACCTCTAACTCCTCTCTCAGCAACCTTTCTTTGCTCATCTGTGAGATGTTTCTCTGTCAGAAGCACGAGTTAGATTTTTCTTTGCAAGGAGTTTCATTCTTCTGTTTAACACTGTTCAGTGGCTGCTTTTCAAAGTTAATTTTGTACTTATAATCCATATTCAGCCCTAATCTTAACTTCCATTCGTGTTTTGCAAAAGGCTTAAATGAAAAACACAAAGAATTCACATCCATGGAAAGAGATCACTTCTACCTGTTTATGGAAGCCTGGCAGCACTGTCAAAATAAATGTAGAGGAGAAAGCAAGAATTTGAGTCTTTGTCTTGTCAAAAAAATACCAACACTGTAAATACAGAGCAAGCCACAGATACCTCGGCCTCCCCCTATCTCCATGGTGTCTGCAAGTCCAGCATTGTAGACTCAACAGGCATGTAAGTCTATGGGTCTGCGGCTGGGACAAGGGAGTGGGTTTTGGTTATTTTAAGGCGTGGAACCAGTCTCACTCTCTGTAGCTGTAGTTCCGGAGTCTGATTGCAGAAGCAGGAAGGAGTGCCTGGATGTTGGTCTCCCCAAAAACATGCAGCAATGGCACAGTATCTACACTACCCATCCAATCCTTCCTGTATGTATGTGTCTGTGTGGGGAAAGAGGAAGGAAGGGAATGATACTGTTGGAGCTCCAGTTAAGTAAATGACCACACCCTGACTTTTTCATTCCTTCTAGCAGCATCTGTGTATGGCCTGTGTCCCAGGCTAAAGCCACAAATCTGGTCACTGACCTGCATAACTCTGCCAATAAGGGTCACACATCTTGGATACAGGTTTTTAAGATAAATCTATATTGACAAGTTAGGGACTATGTGTTATCAGCAGCTGATACCTGACAATTAATCTATTTCAATCAGTCGAAGATTTCTGACATCTTTCACTGGGCTGATTTCAGGAGTTTCTGCCCACATTAAGAGAGACAGGAGGGAGCTGCGCAGAGGGAGAGTAAACAAACAGGCTACCGCTGAGTGGGGAAGCTGTCTGTTCACCACAGTGCACATTATTTAAGAAGGAGTTGGCAGCATTTTTTAACCCTTTCAGTGCTTGGCCACAGTTTTCCCTGAAACTGTAATCCCTGCTCAAAAGATAACCCCACCCATCTCAGAAAAAAAATCCACCCTATAATAATATGTTGAATCGCATTTCTGGTTTGTAGGCACAAGCTGGATGCAGAGAAAATCCTGCAGTGGATTTATTTTTTGCACCGCTACAAATAATAAGACGATGGAAGATTTGAAAGACATTCAAATAAAGTCTGCAAACCCCTGATCTGCATTGCAGCAGTGAAGAGGAACAGCAAATTTGTCTGCACTGATGCTACACTGCAGGACAGGGGAATCTGATTGTTTGTTTGTGTGCACCTATGTGTGTGTGTGTGATTCTGTCCAATTTAAATTGGTGAACAGGTAATTTCAATACATTTGCATGTAACTGATCGTAATTCAATGGGAGGTTTGGAATTAAGGCAACGGCGGACGGGCATCACGTGCCTTCCAATCCCCGGCCTCAGTGCCACCATGGGGAAGAGGGGGGAGCGGAGGCCATTGTCGGCCTGCAGTGCTGGGCACTCTGCATGGGTGTGCTCAGCATCCGGTGGGCGCAGTCTCGGGTGACGGGGCCGGGCGTGCACAGTCTCGGGTGACAGGGCCATGTGGGTGCAGTCTCAGGTGACGGGGCCGGGCGGGCGCAGTCTCGGGTGACAGGGCCATGCGGGCACAGTCTCGGGTGACGGGGCTGGGCGGGCACAGTCTCGGGTGACGGGGCCGGGCGGGCGCAGTCTCGGGTGACGGGGCCGGGCGGGCGCAGTCTCGGGTGACAGGGCCATGCGGGTGCAGTCTCTGGTGATGGGCGGGCGCAGTCTCGGGTGACAGGGCTGGGCGGGCGCAGTCTCGGGTGACAGGGCTGGGCGGGCGCAGTCTCGGGTGACAGGGCTGGGCGGGCACAGTCTCGGGTGACAGGGCTGGGCGGGCACAGTCTCGGGTGACGGGGCCATGCAGGCGCAGTCTCGGGTGACGGAGCTGGGCGGGCACAGTCTCGGGTGCTGGGCTCTCTGCCACTGAGGGGCATCAACACGTATTCCAAGGGGAGCAACAAAGGGAAAGGTGGCAAGGCAAGTTCATCACTGCAAGACAGCACTCTGGAGGGCTCCTGATCAGCTGGCATGGGTCTCGTAGACCCAACTTTGTGGACCCCCATGGCGTGGCACACAGTACGACTTTGCAGGAAGAGCAACAGAACTGTTATCCTAGTGGCAGCCCCTTGTACCCTGATGCAGTCTCCTACATGACTCCTCCACAGGTCCACTCTCGAGACGTAATGGAGGTGAACTGTGAAATTAGCCGGCCTGACGCTAAGAGGCAGCCAGGTATCTGCCAGGATGTGGTGATGCCGAACCCCCTTGCCAGCGCCTTTGTGGTGACTGCCTCACCATGTTGCATTGCCTCCTGTGTAGTCACATGCAAACCCCAAAGAGGAGCGAGGTATGAAGGACTCACATTGGTGGAGGAGGTCTTCCTGCATTGGACCCAGTTGTGTGGGATGACCCCATGGCTGCTGACCTCCTCTGTGATCTCCATCCAGGTTTGTTTGGTCAGGCAGGAGGAACATTTCTTGCCATCCCTTGGAAAGAGGACCTCCCGCCTTTCCCTTGCAGCCTGGAAAAGAATCTCCAGGGTGGCATTGCTAACCTGTGGGGCCAACGGGTGTCTTGCTTCAGCCATGGTGCCAGATCATTCCTTTTCTGTCCCAAAAGTGGGAAGTCCTCGTACAGAAGTTGGGGGAGGGGGCAGGGGGTAATGGCCAGTTCCGACCTCTTCAGCCAGGTCCAGCAGCACTCCTGCTTCACTACCTCACTGAAAGGCAGCACTCTAAATATGGCGCCAGCAGCTGCGTTAGAGTCATCTTGATGTTGCAACCACCACCTCGAAGCCTGCCCCCATTGTGTGATTGGACGGACCCCGCGTCTCCATTATGGTAAATGGCCGCGTGATCACAGTCAACCAGCCACGCACCACAGGCAGTGATGGCTCCCGCTTCCCGGACCGCTGCCGGAACCTGCAACAGAGTCACTAAATTCAGCCCTATGTGTGCACCTGTGTGTGTGAGTTTGAGCGTGTGTATTCCTGTGTGTGTGAGCCTGGATGCCTGTATATGTCTGGGTGTCTGTATGTGTGTGTGCACGTTTGAGTGTGTGTCTGGGTGTATGAGTTTGATTCTGTGTGTGTCTGTATTTGTGTGTATAAGTTTTAGTTTGTGTGTCTGTGTTGCAATTCTGAGAGATTTTGCACAGTTATTTAAATTTGAGTCCTGCCACCCTGAGGAAAGAGCCGCGCGGGTGGAAGCCGGCACTGCAGAGGTACTACAGTATTTAATAAAATATAAAGTAATGACTGGCCTAGATAACAGCTCTCGCTGGAGTACTGTGAAATTCAGAGGCTGCTGCAGAAGTGCTCCTGCTGTTTACAAACCTACCCCATCACCTCCCGAGACTGTGCTCTGATACCTGGTCTATATCATCCATGACAGGTTATTTCCCGTCCCCCACAGTTTCTGTAAATCACGGAGAAATTGATCTCTGAAGTATTGAGCTGCAGCTGACAGCAGAGCCTGTGTTTTAATTTCGTTGTCATTACAACTGTATTTCCTTGTGCTCTCGCCCAGCTGTGTTGTGCTCAGTGCCAGATCACCGGCCAGACTCAGGGGTCTCTTTATGTCTTGTAGCTTTTCAGGATTAATTTATGAGACTTCTGACCAGCAACAGGCACTTTAATAATAAAAACCTAGCCAATAATTTGAGCCTCGGTGCCCCTGCTGGAATCTGTTGCCTGGGGCTCTCCTCGTTTATTTCAATCAAAAACCTGCAACTGAAAAACACCTGATTTTTTTTTCCCCTGAAAACTCTCAGCAGAAGCTTCAGCTGTGCTGTGCCAGCCTGTAGGTTAACGCTCACTGTTCCCCGCATGCCAGCATTTCCTGTTAGCTGTAATTTGAAAATCACACCCCAAACTTAGCAGCATTGTCGAATCCCAGGCAGGTGCCCAGGGCTTCCCTGTGGGCAGATGAGGGGGAAGTCGGAGAGAGGTCCCTCTAGGTAGATGTGTAACTGCTGATAGAGGCACGCCTTTGCCTGAAATTGTCATCACCACATAGCAGGTTACAATCTTTCTCCTGCACAGAGGATGCCCTGCAAACACTCAGGCATTTCCCAGAGACCACCTGCCCTCATTTCCAAGTGGCATGATGGTGACCCGAAAGAGAATGAGGCCAACGTTGCAGACACGGTTTTCATTAGTAACCAACGATAGAAACAACACAGCAATAAATCAACAAGAAAGCTGATGAAAGACAGGCAGAAATCTCATAAACCCCCTAAACCGCAGGGATATTTTTTTTAAAAACCTGTGATCCAAGTAGGTACTGAGAGAAATTGCTGTGTTGTTTGACTTCTGGCTGGCATTTTACCACCCTCTGCGCCCCCCCCCCCCCACCCCCGGGAGTGGACTGGGAGGCAGAGGGCGCGTAAAATCGAGTGGGAGGTGGGGGGGTGGTGCCGTTCCTGTCACCTACCCACCCCCATTGCCATTGTACAAGCAACGGGGGAGGTTGAAAATGGCCTGCCTGCCCTAAGCCAATTGAGGCCCTTAAATGGCCAATTAATTACCACTTAAGGGCCTCCTCCCACCACCACTGATATATTACCAGCGGCAGATGGGCACCGCCACCTGGGGAGGCCGCCCAGTAAAACCTGATGGCCTCCTTGCGGGCTGTCGGGGGGGGAGTGCGGTGCTGCCTCCTGATCAGGCTCCCTGTGCCCCACAGAGGCCCCAATCCCCAGCAGCACAAGCCACCCCCAATGGAGCACCTCCCTCCCGCCATTCTGATCAATCCCCAGCCTCCTCACCGGGGCCCAGCCGATTGTCCGCAGCGAGGCCCGAAATCCCACTCACCTGTTCCAAGGACAATGTCCATGTTGTTCTTCACACTGGGTGCAGTCCCAGCAGTGACCACCATTCCTGGTGGCGCTGCTGGGACTGAGGAGCTGCCAGCCTGCTCATTGGCTGACTGCTCTTGGAGGCGGGGCTTCTTGCCTCAGAGGGGCGGAGGTCCCGCCCGATGCCAATTAAGGGCCTGGGCCACGTAAAATCACTGCATGGCTTCCAGGCCCGGCTGAGGTGGACTTGCCCCTGACTTTTAAGCTGGTGGACAGGGCCTCTGCCGTGATGTAAAATTCCAGCCATCTTTTAAGCTGAGATAGTAGAACCGAGGCTCCATCTTAATTGTAGGGGTTCAAGAGCATGCTAAAGATCCCATAGTTTACTTGGTTTCTAAGACAACATTCCTCCCTCGACCAGCACATTCACTAAAATTTATCTTATTGGTGTTTGTGGGATCTTGCTGTGTGTTAAGTATCTGCCACCTTTGCTACATACCAACAGTCTTTTTACTTCAAAGTAATTTATCAGATGTTAAGGCACTGCATAAAGGCAAAAAGAAATCTGACCCAGATACTTAAACCAACCATAATTTCCTTATTTAATACATTTGAGTGCTTGCTTCCTTTCTCTTCCCTGCTTTGTTCAGTCTTATAAAGGGGGGGAATCACCAACTTCCCTTTCCAGATATAATGATGGGTCCCTGCCCACAACACTGAACTGTCCTTTCTGGTTTCAGATGCTATAAAAGCTGTTGTGCATTTCCAACCTTTTATAGTTGTTTTGCTTATTATCTCCCAAGATAAATAATTGTAAGAAATGAAAGAATCCCTTGGATTCCAAATCTGTTTTAAGGGATTTGCTCCATTGCGACTGATGAGGGAAGAGCTAGGGCACAGCAATCGGGAAATTTTTAACATTATTTCCATAGATAAAACTTTATACAGATGTCATAGAAAATGGTGAACATTTGTTTTTTTTAAAAAAAACACTGGCAGAGGTTAGATGAAAGTCAAAATTATGATACTTGGTGATCCACATAACTTTATTTGAAATCATGGCACGAAGTGAAAGATTCCTGTATCAACTCAGGGGTTGTACATCAATGTGATAACAACCTTAGGCCAGTACATCTCCTCTCAGACCTCCTTATCAATGCCAATGTATCTGAAATTACAAAATTCACTACTTTTATCTTGAAATTTGTCAAAAACTTTTTATGGTATATTTTAAAATGTCACGGACTGAGTAGTAGAGATCGACGAACACACTGGCGTTCCCCCAGGGCCTGGGCTTTAACCAGTCCAAGCTTATGGGTGAAAGTTTCTGGTTGTCAGGGTTTAGTTTAGAGATACAGCACTGAAACAGGCCCTTCGGCCCACCGGTTCTGTGCCGACCATCAACCACCCATTTTATACTAATCCTACACTATTCCCCATATTCCTACCACATCCCCACCTGTCCCTATATTTCCCTACCACCTACCTACACTAGGGGCAATTTATAATGGCCAATTTACCTACCAACCTGCAAGTCTTTTGGCTTGTGGGAGGAAACCGGAGCAACAGGAGAAAACCCACACAGACACAGGGAGAACTTGCAAACTCCACACAGGCAGTACCCAGAATTGAACCCGGGTCGCTGGAGCTGTGAGGCTGCGGTGCTAACCACTGTGCCGCCCATTCTACATGAAATTAATTGATCAGCCTCAAACCAGCATTAAATGGCCATATAGTTACAATGGAAACTGTCTTCCAGTTTAGCACCGTCATTGGATATCATTGCTGCGTCTTGGCATTGAGGTACAGAAAGAGATTTACTCTGCATCCTTCTTTGTTAGGCCTTGACTTGATGGCATCCTTGATGCCAACACTGTGTTCCTGAAAAGGAAAGTGTTCCATTCACCTGCTCTAGTCCACCTCATAATGATGACAAAGAAAGACATTTTTTGAAAATCGTTGTTACTGTGCTGCCAACGTTGTTGGAAGAATTTACAGCCAATGTGGCAGAAATGGGAACGTTACCTTCATGGTCACTCAAATCAACACTTCCCTTCCTTTAAAGTATTACCAAAGTGTTAGTAGAGCATGTTGACATCAAAGTAATAACTGAACCCTGGAGTGTTTACAACAACAACAATTTGTATTTATATAGTGTTAAAATGGTGCTTCCATATTTTTGTTAAGTTTTTTTTTGAGGACTCTTATTTTAGAATTATAGACATTGTTTTACTTGGGAAAACTGAAAAAGATTCCATGGATTTTTTTCACTGGGGTCATTGAAAGGACACTGAGAAGGCTTCTTTGAAAACAACATTAACTGGAAGTCACCTGTCTTCAGATAAATACCCAGCAAGGGCTTTTTGACTTGGGGAAGATGTTTACAGAGAGGTGACAGGTCAAGATTCATAGGGGTCAGGATGTTTGAGTCGAGATATTGTTTTTGGTTTCGCTTTGGACAGTGTGTTGGGGTGTGAACTGTCTTGAAGGCAATCAGAGAAAACCAGCCAAGAGAGCAGTCACCATCAGCTCACCCTATTCCATCTCTTTGAGAACCTCCTGAGAATCAAGTGTAAGAAATAGAGAAACTGATGCTGCATTTCTCCTGAAAAGCCTGCCAGAAACCCCTGTTGACACATTTCTCCTGAAAAGCCTGCCAAACCAATCTTCAACGTCACCTGGAAAGAACTGTTCTAGAAAGATCCCAGTGACAGCCGTTTACCTGTATTTGGGACGCCAAACCAAAAAGGGACAACTGATATTTTTCCATAGCTTTTTTCTTTCATCAAGTATTTGGCCTAAGTACTTTTTTTTGTCTTTTTTTGTAACAGAGCTCTAAAGGGAAAATCTCTATTTTTCAGTTAACGTGTGTGTGTGTGTGTGTAAGGTAAAAGGGAACTTCCATATTTCAATCTGTGTGTTAATGCTTTGCTTCATTACTGGTTAAGTCCTATTTTATAATAAACTGATAATTTTGTTGTTTATTAAAGAAAACTGGTTGGTGTATTTTATTCTGGGATAGAAATAGAGTCTATGATTGACCGTATTGGTAACTGGATAAAAATTTAAATATATGTTGTGACCTGTGGAGAAGTGAAACTAGAAAAACAGTGCATGTCTCCTGCCTCAGTCGTAACAATAGCACCTTTGACATAGTAAAATGACACAATGTCGTTCACAGGAGCGTAATTAGACAAAAATTGACATCAAGTCTAAGAAGCAAGTATTAGGGCATGGGACCAAACTTGGCCAAATAAGTTAGTTTTAAGCAGAATCTTAAAGGAGGTGGAGATTTGAGGAGGGAATTCCAGACTTTAGGGCCTAGGCAGCTGAAGGCACAGCCACTAATGATAGGGTGCAGGGAGTGGAGTTACATGTGTCCCGAGTTGGAGGAACACAGAGACCTCAGAATGTTGTAGAGCAAGAAGAGCTTACATAGATAAGGAGGGATGAAACCACAGAGAGATTACACCAACAACTTGATACCATATCATCTCTTTACTGTAGAAAATGTCCCAAGGTGCTTCAAAGAGGGTGAGAAAAAATAGATAGAGAGGAGTGCTGGGTTATGGTGCACAGGTGAGGATGGTATAGAGAGGTCTTTTAAAGGTGAGCAGCGAATTGAAGAGGAGTTAAAAGAGGGAGTTCAGGAATGAACATACGAATGGGACCAAAGCAGCTGATAGCACAATCATCAATGGTAGGGCAGAGGAGGGTAGGTAGGAGACAGAAAAGATTAGAGTCAGTGGATTAAAGAGTGCCTGAGAGAATATAAGAGTGAGGAGGGACACAGAGAACATGGAAATATTTGAAGATTAGGGTGAGAAGTTTAAATTCAACGTGTTGGGAAAGTGAGAATCAATGAAGGTCAGCAATGATGACAGTGATGGGCATGTGAGACACAAAACACATCCAAAGTTCCTTAATGTACACCACTGAGATTGCAGTGTATACTTTGGCAGCAGAAATGTCTGTGTACAGCATTACTGCTTAAATATTCTGCCCAGAAAATCCAAAGTTATTGCCGTAATAGCATTGCGACGCTAAGAGATGCCTGGAAAGTTAAAATGTCTGGCTGGTTCCAAGAAGGATTCATTTCAGCTGCAAAGTAACAAGCTGTATGTATGAGCTTGAACTGTAGGAATGACAGCACTGATGAAGCCATGAGACCCTACCATTTGCATGTGACAGTTTCAACATACTGTACCATCCTGTATTTACCGGTCAGTCTCGCCATCCTAATTGGGTTTTTATATGTACCAAGTTAAATCAAGTCTGGAATATTCTATCATCCTTTGCAGCATTGCGTTATAAAAAAAAATGTCAAAACCAAACAAATGGCACTTCAAACAAAAGCAGGAAATGCTGGAAATACAGAATGCATCAGTGACAGCTTTGCCTGTCAGTGTCACTTTAATTGATAATAACTCACAGATTGCAGCATGAAGTTGCCACTTTTCCTCAGTTTAAGAAGGTTCTGAATGAATAGTGTGTTGCCACTCGCTCTGTGAATGGCCAGCCTTGCTGTCAATCATAAAAAAGCCCTTGTTCTTTGGACATATCCCAATTTTCTGATTGGATAAGCAGCATATCTTTTCTCTGCAATGCAGCTTTCTAATAAGGATTCTGGGAAATAAACATTGTTATCACACCTGACTCAATAACTCCCAAGTAAATGAGTCTCAACTGTCTTTGAAGTGCAATGATTTGAGTTTTAAAGTTCCGTACTCACACATCCCCCGAATTCCCTGCCATCCTCTATCCTCCGGCTGCCTTCCTTTGAGGCCTATATGGCTCCCTGGCCTCTTCTTACCCCTCTCTACCCCATTCCATGGCACCCTACCACCCCAGTGCCTTGCTTTCCAAAGCCTTTTGTGCCCCACTGTCTGGATCAGAATGAGACCATTGCTAAACAGCATCTCTGCACTTCAGAACCAGACTAGCTATGAGCAACACCATGGCGGAATAACTTACAGCCTTTGTCAAAGGATGCTCCAGAAACAATTAATGTTTGAAATTTCCCTCTTTGCTATTTTTAATACAATGGTTAATATGTTCACGTCAAGTTTCTTTAAAATAATTGACTGATGAATTTCATTCCCCAATTCCATTAATGTAGTTGTTCTGCACAATGTTGTTTATTTCATAATATTGAAAATGTTCTGCTGACATTTATGTTAATTGTATATCAATTGGGTGCTTAATTGTATTCAGGTGGTGAATATTAACTGGGGACTCACCTGTGAGATATATAGGAGCAGGCTTACAGAGGAGTTGTTGCTTGGAGGTGTATGAAGTACAATGTGTGTCTCTGTCAATAAAAGTTTCTAAGTGTATAAAGACTAGTGCTTGATTTTTGGCCCCCCCCCACTGCTGACCTGCGTGTGGATCCTTGGCTCTATCCCACCCCAGGCCACTTTCACGGAGGTGGGAAGGGGTTCGGGATAGTAGGGATACCTGCCTGCACGCAGTGGGTCACTGAGCCAACTTGTTAAAGGCCAATTAAAGCAGGCTGACTGGGAATTTTTAGTCAGCCTTCTGGTTCCCGCAGGCAGCAGGGGCCAGTTTAGCTGCCTGGAGGTGGCTTCTCAGTGGCAGATTAGGGGGCCAGAACTCCAGGCAGGCCTAGAGGCCCTCCATGCCTGCCTGGGTACAGCAGCAACTGCAGGCCACTCTCTAGAGGCCCCCCCCCCCCCTACAAAGCCAATTTTTGGTTTAAATTTTAAAAAGTTGGAGGGAGGGTGGCTCCATTTTGAAGCACCCTCTCTCTTGCTTACCTGCCATTGCAGCCTGCTGCTGCTTTCAAAGCGGAGGGCCTCTGATTGGCCTTCCAGCTTTGAGAGCCCTCCCGGTGTCCTTAATTGGCCAACGAGCCTGCCTTCTGGCCATTAATTGGCTACTGCGGGGAAAATCACAAAGCGTGACTGTTTACCACACAGTGTGGGCTTCTGACCCACATTTGAGCCTGACAACAGGATTCAGAAGTCCGCAGGGAAAATCCAGCC